>NC_091293.1:4039171-4071671 GCF_038502225.1 Cherax quadricarinatus
GCCAGTTTGTAGTGATATGTTGAAAAGATTAGCCAAAGGTGTGCTAAGCTCCTCTTTACATTCCTTTAGAACCCTTGCATACAGTTCATCAGGGCCTGGGGATTTGTTAGGTTTTAATTTATCTATTTGCCTAAGGACCATGTCACTTGTGACCCTAATAGTGCACAGTTTATTATCGTCCTGTTCTACATAATTTATCATTACTGGAATATCGCTGGTATCCTCCTGTGTAAAAACTGAGAGGAAGTATGTGTTAAAAATTCTACACATTTCCTTATCACTGTCAGTGAGCTGACCCGAGGAACTTTTGAGTGGGCCTATCTTGTCCCTGATCTTACTTCTGTATACCTGAAAGAATCCTTTTGGGTTAGTCTTCGATTCTCTTGCAACTTTAACCTCATAATCTCTATTTGCTTTTCTAATTCCCTTTTTTATTTCTCTCTTTAACTGAATATATCGATTTCTTAATTGCCCCTCTCCTCTTTTGATTTGCCTATATATGCCTCTCTTTTGACCAATCAGATATTTTAATCTATTGTTCATCCATTTAGGATCATTTTTGTTTGATCTGATTTCCCTATTTGGAACATAATTTGACTGAGCAGCTAGAACTATGCCCTGGAAAGCATCATATCGGCAACCATCACCACCTACCTGACCCCTAGTCAGGTCATTCCAGTTCAGCCCACCTAAGTAATTTTTCAGTCCTATGAAATCAGCCAAGCGAAAGTCAGGGACGGAGACTTGATTGCCATTATTAGGGGAATTCCATGATATGTTAAAACTGAGTGATTTGTGATCACTCTCCCCAAGCTCATCATTAACCTCAAGATTATTAATTAGTGTTTCCCTACTGGCAAGAACCAAGTCAAGGAGGTTATTACCCCTAGTTGGCTCTGTCACAAACTGTTTTAAAAAACAATCCTGGATCGTATCAAGAAAGTCACCCGACTCTAAATTTCCTGTCAAATTGCTCCAGTCAATCTGTCTATAGTTGAAATCTCCCATTAGCACAACATTTTCGTATGTAGATGCCTTACGAATTTCGTCCCATAGAAGTTTACTGCACTCCCTATCAAGATTTGGGGCCCTGTAAATCACACCCAAAATTAGTTTTTCTCGGCCCTCGAGAAGCTGTAACCAAACAGATTCAGTGGCTGACGCTTCTAATTTAATATCTTGTCTAACACAACAATTTAAATTGTCTCTGACATACATCGCTACTCCACCACCTTTCCTGTTGACCCTGTCAGTGTGGAATAATTTATAGCCTTGTATGTGACATTCAGAGGGCATCTCTCTATCTTTCAGATTGAGCCAGGTCTCTGTTATAGCAATAATATCTATGTTTCCTGCACTTGCAATTAATCTTAGCTCATCTATCTTATTTCTAACACTCCTGCTATTAGTATAGTAAACCTTAAGGGAGCTAGTCCCTTGCTGCCCTCTGCTGTCCCCCTTTGTTTGCTGACCTGTTCTATTGTCTTTATTTATAACTTCATGCTGAATGCCTTTTATACATTTACTGTCTCCAACCCTAGTGTTGCAACCTGCTTGTTTCCCACACACACCCATACCTCTATCTTCCATCAGTTTAAAATCATAGGCATTTCACCAATGGCCTTCTCAATCGAGTCTGCAAGTGCTACCACCCCTGCCCCAGAGAGATGTACCCCATCCCTTGCATACATATCATGTTTGCCATAAAAGTTGTTCCAGTTGTCAATGAATGGGATTGCAAGTTCCTTGCAGTATCTGTCTAGCCAGCAATTTACACCAATTGCCCTAGACAACCATTCATTTCCTACTCCCCTTCTAGGCAAGATGCTACATATGATTGGGATCCCTCCCTTAGACTTAATGAAATCTATAGCTGACCTGTACTTATCTAGCAGCTCTTCTCTCCTACCCTTCCCAATATCATTTCCACCAGCACTGAGACAGATAATGGGCTTGTTTCCATTACCTGACATGATATTATCCAGCCTGTTGACAATGTCCCCAACACCAGCTCCAGGGAAGCACACTCTATCTCTCATCTTCTTATTCCTATTACAAAAAGCACGGTCAACATATCTTACCTGAGAGTCACCAACCACAAGAATGCGCTTACCTTCATTAGCAGGGGCAGTAGTACCCTTACCTTCACTGGCCACTGAAGTACATTCATCCTGGAGAACAGAGAAGCGATTTCCTACCTTCAGATCTTCACTCTTAACTTTCCTTACTCTGATGCGCCTCCCATTACTGTGAACAACTCGCCACTTGTAGCAGGTGCTGGACTGCACCTCACTGCTGGTAGCCGTTGCTACCTCCCCACCTACAGCCTCCTCACAGTGAGAGACAGACTGCACCTCACTGCTAGAAGCCTCATTCCCCACATCTCCAACCACCTCACACTCTCTCCCAGGCCCATTGAGGTGGACCTTCAGCCTCCTAATCTCCTCCTGGAGAAGCAAGACCTCCTCCTTCAACTCTCCAACCTCAGTTTTTAAAGCACTGCAGAAGCAAGCCATGCTTTGTAACCGTCCACGCTAATCCCCAAAGCAGCTCAGGGTCTGTGACCTCACGTGACGACTGACCACTGAACACTGACGACTGACCACTGAACACTGATAAGCCTGTGGTAAATCTGTGTTAGTGTCTTAAGGTACCCGGAAACCTATTTTCTATGTTGAAAAGAAAGTATGAAGTGAAGTAATTATTTTGGTCGGTGGATAGTTTTATTGTGTTTTTATTTAAATTTGAAATTAACCGGGATGTTTAATATTGTACGTTGTTTCTTTTACTGAGTTTGTGTTTTTCTCGTGTATTGTAGTTTTGTGAAAGAGTTAAGAGGGTTAGAATAACATATTCTGAAAGCTTAGGACAATATTAGATTGTCCTAGTTATCATCTATTTTAAAAGGGAAAAAGGAGATATGTGATATCATAACATTGTCTTTCCAACACCTTGTTTCTGAGAAACGGAAAAGCTGCTGTGAGACTGTTGGTCTTCTGTTTCTATCTGTCAAGCTAGGAGTCTCGACTGTTAATCTTCACACCCTGGGTCTGTCAGGAGACTCAAGCAGATCACATGATGAATTTTTCCTTGGGCGCCAACCTGTACACAGAAGTTATGGAGAGGACGGGGTGGTGGAGGCCTTCATAAGCTTAAGGGAAAGTTGCTAAGAGAGAGAGAAACTTGGTGAGGAGCCTTGATTGGGAATAGAGCTGGTAGCTCTGTGTGTGTGTGTTTGTGTGTGTGTATGTGAGTGTGTGTGTGTGAGTGTTTGTGTGTGTGTGTGTGTGTGTGTGTGTGTGTGTGTGTGTGTGTGTGTGTGTGTGTGTGAGGACTTTGTGGCCAGACTCTCTCTGGGACAGAGCTGAGGATCTGTGTGAGCTCTTCTAGGACTGATCTGCTAAGGACTCTATTTCACACTGTAAGTGTAAATTAGAGTCCTTGCATCTTCCCCAGTCCTTGCATCTTCCCCAGTCCTTGCATCTTCCCCAGTCCTTGCATCTTCCCCAGTCCTTGAATCTTCCCCAGTCCTTGCATCTTCCCCAGTCCTTGAATCTTCCCCAGTCCTTGTATCTTCCCCAGTCCTTGCATCTTCCTCGGTCCTTGCATCTTCCCCAGTCCTTGAATCTTCCCCAGTCCTTGCATCTTCCCCAGTCCTTGCATCTTCCCCAGTCCTTGCATCTTCCCCAGTCCTTGCATCTTCCCCAGTGCTTGCATCTTCCCCAGTGCTTGCATCTTCCCCAGTCCTTGCATCTTCCCCAGTCCTTGCATCTTCCCCAGTCCTTGCATCTTCCCCAGTCCTTGCATCTTCCCCAGTCCTTGCATCTTCCCCAGTCCTTGCATCTTCTCCAGTCCTTGCATCTTCCCCAGTGCTTGCATCTTCCCCAGTCCTTGCATCTTCCCCAGTCCTTGCATCTTCCCCAGTGCTTGCATCTTCCCCAGCCCTTGCATCTTCCCCAGTCCTTGCATCTTCCCCAGTCCTTGCATCTTCCCCAGTCCTTGCATCTTCCCCAGTCCTTGCATCTTCCCCAGTCCTTGCATCTTCTTCAGTCCTTGCATCTTCCCCAGTCCTTGCATCTTCCCCAGTGCTTGCATCTTCCCCAGTCCTTGCATCTTCCCCAGTCCTTGCATCTTCCCCAGTCCTTGCATCTTCCCCAGTTCTTGCATCTTCCCCAGTCATTGCATTTTCCCCAGTCCTTGCATCTTCCCCAGTCCTTGCATCTTCCCCAGTGCTTGCATCTTCCCCAGTGCTTGCATCTTCCCCAGTGCTTGCATCTTCCCCAGGCCTTGCATCTTCCCCAGTGCTTGCATCTTCCCCAGCCCTTGCATCTTCCCCAGTCCTTGCATCTTCCCCAGTCCTTGCATCTTCCCCAGTTCTTGCATCTTCCCCAGTCATTGCATTTTCCCCAGTCCTTGCATCTTCCCCAGTGCTTGCATCTTCCCCAGTGCTTGCATCTTCCCCAGTGCTTGCATCTTCCCCAGTCCTTGCATCTTCCCCAGTCCTTGGATCTTCCCCAGTCCTTGCATCTTCCCCAGTCCTTGCATCTTCCCCAGTCCTTGGATCTTCCCCAGTCCTTGCATCTTCCCCAGTTCTTGCATCTTCCCCAGTCCTTGCATTTCCCCCAGTCCTTGCATTTTCCCCAGTCCTTGGATCTTCCCCAGTCCTTGCATCTTCCCCAGTCCTTGCATCTTCCCCTGTCCTTGCATCGTCCCCAGTCCTCCAGTCTTCCCCAGTCCTTGCATCTTCCCCAGTCCTTGCATCTTCCCCAGTCCTTGCATCTTCCCCAGTCCTTGCATCTTCCCCAGTCCTTGCATCTTCCCCAGTGCTTGCATCTTACCCAGTCCTTGCATCTTCCCCAGTCCTTGCATCTTCCCCAGTCCTTGCATCTTCCCCAGTCCTTGCATCTTCCCCAGTTCTTGCATCTTCCCCAGTCCTTGCATCTTCCCCAGTCCTTGCATCTTCCCCAGTCCTTGCATCTTCCCCAGTCATTGCATCTTCCCCAGTTCTTGCATCTTCCCCAGTCCTTGCATTTTCCCCAGTCCTTGCATCTTCCCCAGTCCTTGCATCTTCCCCAGTCATTGCATCTTCCCCAGTTCTTGCATCTTCCCCAGTCCTTGCATTTTCCCCAGTCCTTGCATCTTCCCCAGTCTTTGAATCTTCCCCAGTCCTTGCATCTTCCCCAGTCCTTGCATCTTCCCCAGTCCTTGCATCTTCCCCAGTCCTTGCATCTTCCCCAGTCCTTGAATCTTCCCCAGTCGTTGCATCTTCCCCAGTCGTTGCATCTTCCCCAGTCCTTGCATCTTCCCCTGTCCTTGCATCTTCCCCAGTCCTTGCATCTTCCCCAGTCCTTTAATCTTCCCCAGTCCTTGCATCTTCCCCAGTCCTTGCATCTTTCCCAGTCCTTGCATCTTCCCCAGTCCTTGCATCTTAAACCAGTCCTTGCATCTTCCCCAGTCCTTGCATCTTCCCCAGTCGTTGCATCTTCCCCAGTCGTTGCATCTTCCCCAGTCCTTGCATCTTCCCCTGTCCTTGCATCTTCCCCAGTCCTTGCATCTTCCCCAGTCGTTGCATCTTCCCCAGTCGTTGCATCTTCCCCAGTCCTTGCATCTTCCCCAGTCGTTGCATCTTCCCCAGTCCTTGCATCTTCCCCAGTCCTTGCATCTTCCCCAGTCCTTGCATCTTCCCCAGTCCTTGCATCTTCCCCAGCCCTTGCATTTTCCTCAGTCCTTGAATCTTCCCCAGTCCTTGCATCTTCCCCAGTCGTTGCATCTTCCCCAGTCCTTTCATCTTCCCCAGTCCTTGCATCTTCCCCAGTCCTTGCATCTTCCCCAGTCCTTGCATCTTCCCCAGTCCTTGCATCTTCCCCAGTCCTTGGATCTTCCCAAGTCCTTGCATCTTCCCCAGTCCTTGCATCTTCCCCAGTCCTTGAATCTTCCCCAGTCCTTGCATCTTCCGCAGTCCTTGCATCTTCCCCAGTCCTTGAATCTTCCCCAGTCCATGCATCTTCCGCAGTCCTTGCATCTTCCCCAGTCCTTGCATCTTCCCCAGTCCTTGCATCTTCCCCAGTCCTTGCATCTTCCCCAGTCCTTGCATCTTCCCCAGTTCTTGAATCTTCCCCAGTCCTTGGATCTTCTTCAGTCCTTGCATCTTCCCCAGTCCTTGCATCTTCCCCAGTCCTTGTATCTTCCCCAGTCCTTGCATCTTCCCCAGTCCTCTTGCATCTTCCCCAGTCCTTGCATCTTCCCCAGTCCTTGCATCTTCCCCAGTCCTTGCATCTTCACCAGTCCTTGCATCTTCCCCAGTCCTTGGATCTTCCCCAGTCCTTGGATCTTCCCCAGTCCTTGCATCTTCCCCAGTCCTTGTATCTTCCCCAGTCCTTGCATCTTCCCCAGTCCTTGCATCTTCACCAGTCCTTGCATCTTCCCCAGTCCTTGCATCTTCCCCAGTCCTTGCATCTTCCGCAGTCCTTGCATCTTCACCAGTCCTTGCATCTTCCCCAGTCCTTGGATCTTCCCCAGTCCTTGGATCTTCCCCAGTCCTTGCATCTTCCCCAGACCTTGCATCTTCCCCAGTCCTTGCATCTTCCCCAGCCCTTGCATCTTCCCCAGTCCTTGCATCTTCCCCAGTCCTTGTATCTTCCGCAGTCCTTGCATCTTCCCCAGTCCTTGCATCTTCCCCAGTCCTTGCATCTTCCCCAGTCCTTGCATCTTCACCAGTCCTTGCATCTTCACCAGTCCTTGCATCTTCCCCAGTCCTTGCATCTTCCCCAGTCCTTGCATCTTCCCCAGACCTTGCATCTTCCCCAGTCCTTGCATCTTCCCCAGTCCATGCATCTTCCCCAGTCCTTGGATCTTCCCCAGTCCTTGCATCTTCCCCAGTCCTTGCATCTTCCCCAGTCCTTGGATCTTCCCCAGTCCTTGGATCTTCCCCAGGCCTTGGATCTTCCCCAGTCCTTGCATCTTCCCCAGTCCTTGCATCTTCCCCAGTCCTTGGATCTTCCCCAGTCCTTGCATCTTCCCCAGTCCTTGGATCTTCCCCAGTCCTTGGATCTTCCCCAGTCCTTGCATCTTCCCCAGTCCTTGCATCTTCCCCAGTCCTTGCATCTTCCCCAGTCCTTGCATCTTCCCCAGTCCTTGCATCTTCCCCAGTCCTTGCATCTTCCCCAGTCCTTGCATCTTCCCGAGTCCTTGCATCTTCCCCAGTCCTTGGATCTTCCCCAGTCCTTGCATCTTCCCCAGTCCTTGCATCTTCCCCAGTTCTTGGATCTTCCCCAGACCTTGGATCTTCTCTAGTCCTTGGATCTTCCCTGTCCTTGGATCTTCCCCAGTCCTTGCATCTTCCACAGTCCTTGGATCTTCCCTAGTCCTTTGATCTTCCCCAGTCCTTGGATCTTCCCAGTCCTTGCATCTTCCCCAGTCCTTGGATCTTCCCCAGTCCTAGCATCTTCCCCAGTCCTTGCATCTTCCCCAGTCCTTGCATCTTCCCCAGTCCTTGCATCTTCCCCAGCCCTTGCATCTTCCCCAGTTTTTGGATCTTCCCCAGTCCTTGCATCTTCCCCAGTCCTTGCATCTTCCCCAGTCCTTGGATCTTCCCCAGTCCTTGGATCTTCCCCAGTCCTTGGATCTTCCCCAGTCCTTGGATCTTCCCAGTCCTTGGATCTTCCCAGTCCTTGCATCTTCCCAGTCCTTGTTCTTCCCAGTCCTTGCATCTTCCCAGTCCTTGGATCTTCCCCAGTCCTTGGATCTTCCCAGTCCTTGGATCTTCCCAGTCCTTGCATCTTCCGAGTCCTTGCATCTTCCCAGTCCTTGGATCTTCCCCAGTCCTTGGATCTTCCCAGTCCTTGGATCTTCCGAGTCCTTGCATCTTCCGAGTCCTTGCATCTTCCCAGTCCTTGGATCTTCCCCAGTCCTTGCATCTTCCCAGTCCTTGGATCTTCCCCAGTCCTTGCATCTTCCCAGTCCTTGGATCTTCCCCAGTCCTTGGATCTTCCCCAATCCTTGGATCTTCCCCAGTCCTTGCATCTTCCCAGTTATCTTTCTCATTAACCAAATATATTATAGAAAGAAATATTTAAGTTTTAATAAACTGAATTGTGTGAAAGAGTGTATTCATTTTCTTCATCTTATTTTACTGTTGTGTATAAGAGTGACTGTGAGTGCCTAGTAAAGTGGAACTTAGTAACGTCCTCGACAGTGAGTTGTGAGGCGAGAGTGTGTCCTCGGCTCCCTAACTCACTCATCATTCTTCTCCAAACTCCATATGAATAATTTGGCAAAATTAGTGAATAATCATGTAAAAAATGAGTGAATTATATATAGAATTGTTTTGAATCGCTGAATAATGTCCCGAAAGTGAGTGAATAATCTCGTTAAAAAAGTGAATAATTTCCTAAAAAAAAGAGCGATAATCTTATAAAAACAAGGGAATAATCAAGCAAAAAAAAAATCTCACGAAAATGTAAATAATAATCAGGCATAAAAAAAATAACGTGAATAAACTCGGCAAAATGTGAGTCTGGTAAAAATGCGCATTATCTCGTAAAACAGGAATTATAGCTCTTCCTATAAGGATAAATGGTACACATAAGACCGTGGTAAATATTCAGTCAATCGAATATTGTACTAACACTGTCTTTTATCAGATACAGAGAGAGAGAGAGAGAGAGAGAGAGAGAGAGAGAGAGAGAGAGAGAGAGAGAGAGAGAGAGAGAGAGAGTAATCAGTCAATGTAATTAGAACCAGAGGTTAATTAAAAGTCTGGCAGTATTCAAAGAGTATATCTATTCAGAATCAGCAACTAATCATAGTCCGCAGGTGCACGTAAATAGCTGCTGGTCGGTAGGTTCAATAGGTGATATACAACAGGTACACGTAAACAGGTGCTAGTCTATAGGCACAAGTGAATAGGTGCTAGTCAATAGGTACTAGTCAATAAGCACAAGCCTTGGTTTTCTTCCTGACCATCGAAGGGTCATGTTCGGTATGTATGTAGACATTTTTGTGTACATGCAAGCAGGAGAATGCACATTCGAAGCAGTACATAAACACGTGTGCACCTACGGGCACATGTACACAGTAACACACCTGTGTTGAGCAGTGCCGTCATCAGTACCCTTATACTCAGCAATGTTTCATTCTCCTGTTGATCTCCTGCCCTGATTAATGGCGCTGGGGTGTAGTGCTCATAAATTTTCCCAGAGAAAATTAGACAATATACCTATGATATATAAATATATATATATATATATATATATATATATATATATATATATATATATATATATATATATATATATATATATACATATATATATATATATATATATATATATATATATATATATATGTCGTGCCGAATAGGCAGAATTTGCGATCTTGGCTTAAATAGCAACGCTCATCTTGCCATATAGGACAAACGAAAATTTATGTATGCAATAATTTCGCCAAAATCATTCTGAACATAACGAAAAAAATATTTCACTGTGTTTGTTTAGTATTAAATTATTGTAAACAAATCTAAAATATATTTAGCTGGGTTAGGCTAAAATAAATTGTTCTCGTTATAATAAGGTTAGGTAAGTTTTCTAAGATTCTTTTGGAGCAAAATTTAAATTTTTTTTTACATTAACATAAATTTAAAAAATGTATCTTCAAACGTATAAGAGAAAATTTTAGAAAGGACTTCATTTTAAATTAGTTCTTCCTAATTGACCAGCTTTACATATTCGGCACGACATATATATATATATATATATATATATATATATATATATATATATATATATATATATATATATATATATATATATATATATATATATATATATATATATATATATATATATATATATATATACACACATATTTTTTTTTACCCTATTTCTCTTGCAGCAACAAGAGAAATGGGGTAAAGTTTTTCCGAGTATGGTAGCGCGGTGACACCGGCCTATGACTGACGTAGAGAGGCCCAGCGGGATGCCAACCACACATGGGTCCCCCCAACAACCCACCCCATATGGGGTCGGGTGTGGTAGGCCTCACAGTTTGCAGATAGCATGAGATAAAATTACCAGGAGATTGTTAATAGCCAGTTTTATGCTTCTAACCCCTGAGAAGAGGTCACGTGACCTAAGAAATTACATTACAATAGTGGATCATTTACATACAGAATGTAGCTAATGTGAGCAATCATCAAACTAATCAAATAGAGGGAATAAAGCCCTCATTGTGTCAACTGGTGTCACATAGTATTCCAGAATATTCAGGAAATACTCTCAGTGTCAATTAATATGTCTGTGTGAATTATCCTATTCAGGCTTTTCTTTCTTATAATAATTAGGTAATTCCTGATTTTTAACACTTTTACTATCATTATTTTCCACTATCATCCGCTAATATCATTATTAATAACATTACCATTCTAATATTACTAACATTTTAATTCAATAAACCACTGAACTAGTTGCAATCACCACGTTGCAATCAACTATGTGTACCTGATGTACCTTGTACCGCTGCACCTAGACGGGTTAAGACCTCAGTAGTAAGGAAGTAGTCATGTGGGTTCATTTAGACATAGGTGCACATGTGCGATCATCCTAGGACACCCCGGAAGAAATGAAGAGTGACCTTTTGAGGTACTAGCCCGTCTGGGTACTGCGGTATAAGGTACACATAGTTGACTGTAACATGGTGATTGTCACTAGTTTAGTGGTTTAGTGAATTAGGTTGTTAGTAATATTATAATGATAATAGTAATGATATTACCGGATGATAGTTGATCAGGCTCTGATCCACCAGGAGGCCTGGTTACAGACCGGGCCGCGGGGGCGTTGACCCCCGGAACTCTCTCCAGGTAAACTCCAGATAATTATGATAGTAATGGTGTTAGAAAATCAGGAATAGCCTAGTTATTATAAGAAAGAAAACCGTGAATAGGATAATTCACACAGACATATTAACTAACACTGAGAGAATTACTGGAATATTCTGGTTGTGTCAGGACCTGCGGACGGTGACACACCCGCACTCCACTACTCTAAGAAAACTTCCCTTGCCTCAGTTACTACCTTGCAACATTGCATAGCTTCTGAAGATGCACTGAGAAATGTGAAAGTACTTGAGCTAAAGATTTCCACCACCCCCCCGTGGCTTGTCTTGCATGGTTAAGACCGCCTGGCTGCGAGTGTTTGCATATATATATACATATACATATATATATATATATACATATACATTATATATATGTATATATATATATATTATACATATACATATATATATATATATATATATATATATATATATATATATATATATATATATATAAATATACATATATATATATACGTATATATATACATATATATATATATATATATATACATATACATATATATATATATATATATATATATATATATATATATATATATATATATATATACATATATATATATATATATATATATATATATATATATATATATATATATATACATATACATATATATATATATACATATACATATATATATATATATATATATATATATATATATATATATATCCTAGTTAATAGGTTGGTAGACAGCAACCGCCCAGGGAGGTACTACCATCCTGCCAAGTGAGTGTAAAACGAAAGCCTGTAATTGTTTTACATGATGCTAGGATTGCTGGTGTCTTTTGTCTGTCTCATAAATTTGCAAGATTACAGGTACGTCTTGCTTCTTCTACTTACACTTAGGTCACACTACACATACATGTACAAGCATATATATACACACCCCTCTGGGTTTTCTTCTATTTTCTTTCTAGTTCTTGTTCTTGTTTATTTCCTCTTATCTCCATGGGGAAGTGGAACAGAATTCTTCCTTCGTAAGCCATGCGTGTTGTAAGAGGCGACTAAACTGCCGGCAGCAAGGGGCTAGTAACCCCTTCTCCTGTATATATTACTTAATGCAAAAGGAGAAACTTTCGTTTTTCCTTTTGGGCCACCCCGCCTAGGTGGGATACGGCCGGTGTGTTGAAAGAAAGATATATATATATATATATATATATATATATATATATATATATATATATATATATATATATATATATATATATATAGATATATATTTTTTTTTTTTTTTTTTTTTTTTTTCAACAAGTCGGTCGTCTCCCACCGAGGCAGGGTGACCCAAAAAAAAGAAAGAAAATCCCCAAAAAGAAAATACTTTCATCATCATTCAACACTTTCACCACACTCACACATTATCACTGCTTTTGCAGAGGTGCTCAGAATATAACAGTTTAGAAGCATATACGTATAGAGATACACAACATATCCCTCCAAACTGCCAATATCCCAAACCCCTCCTTTAAAGTGCAGGCATTGTACTTCCCATTTCCAGGACTCAAGTCCGACTATATGAAAATAACCGGTTTCCCTGAATCCCTTCACTAAATATTACCCTGCTCACACTCCAACAGATCGTCAGGTCCCAAGTATCATTCGTCTCCATTCACTCCTATCTAACACGCTCATGCACGCTTGCTGGAAGTCCAAGCCCCTCACCCACAAAACCTCCTTTACCCCCTCTTTCCAACCCTTTCGAGGACGACCCCTACCCCTCTTTCCTTCCCCTATAGATTTATATGCTTTCCATGTCATTCTACTTTGATCCATTCTCTCTAAATGACCAAACCACCTCAACAACCCCTCTTCTGCCCTCTGACTAATGCTTTTATTAACTCCACACCTTCTCCTAATTTCCACACTCCGAATTTTCTGCATAATATTTACACCACACATTGCCCTTAGACAGGACATCTCCACTGCCTCCAACCGTCTCCTCGCTGCTGCATTTACCACCCAAGCTTCACATCCATATATGAGTGTTGGTACTACTATACTTTCATACATTCCCTTCTTTGCCTCCATAGATAACGTTTTTTGACTCCACATATACCTCAACGCACCACTCACCTTTTTTCCCTCATCAATTCTATGATTAACCTCATCCTTCATAAATCCATCCGCCGACACGTCAACTCCCAAGTATCTGAAAACATTCACTTCTTCCATACTCCTCCTCCCCAATTTGATATCCAATTTTTCTTTATCTAAATCATTTGATACCCTCATCACCTTACTCTTTTCTATGTTCACTTTCAACTTTCTACCTTTACACACATTCTCAAACTCATCCACTAACCTTTGCAATTTTTCTTTAGAATCTCCCATAAGCACAGTATCATCAGCAAAAAGTAACTGTGTCAATTCCCATTTTGAATTTGATTCCCCATAATTTAATCCTACCCCTCTCCCGAACACCCTAGCATTTACTTCCTTTACAACCCCATCTATAAATATATTAAACAACCATGGTGACATTACACATCCCTGTCTAAGACCTACTTTTACCGGGAAGTATTCTCCCTCTCTTCTACACACCCTAACCTGAGCCTCACTATCCTCATAAAAACTCTTAACAGCATTTAGTAACTTACCACCTATTCCATATACTTGCAACATCTGCCACATTGCTCCTCTATCCACTCTATCATATGCCTTTTCTAAATCCATAAATGCAATAAAAACTTCCCTACCTTTATCTAAATACTGTTCACAAATATGCTTCAATGTAAACACTTGATCTACACATCCCCTACCCACTCTGAAACCTCCTTGTTCGTCCGCAATTCTACATTCTGTCTTACCTCTAATTCTTTCAATTATAACCCTACCGTACACTTTTCCTGGTATACTCAGTAAACTTATTCCTCTATAATTTTTACAATCTCTTTTGTCCCCTTTCCCTTTATATAAAGGGACTATACATGCTCTCCGCCAATCCCTAGGTGCCTTCCCCTCTTTCATACATTTATTAAACAAAAGTACCAACCACTCCAACACTATATCCCCCCCTGCTTTTAACATTTCTGTCATGATCCCATCAGTTCCAGCTGCTTTACCCCCTTTCATTTTACGTAATGCCTCACATACCTCCCCCACACTTACATTCTGCTCTTCTTCACTCCTAAGAGATGATATACCTCACTGACCAGTGCATGAAATTACTGCCTCTGTTTCTTCCTTAACATTTAAAAGTTCCTCAAAATATTCTCGCCATCTACCTAATACCTCCATCTCCCCATCTACTAACTCCCCTACTCTGTTTTTAACTGACAAATCCATACTTTCCCTAGGCTTTCTTAACTTGTTTAACTCACTCCAAAATTTTTTCTTATTTTCATTAAAATTTCTTGACAGTGCCTCTCCCACTCTTTCATCTGCTCTCCTTTTGCACTCTCTCACCACTCTCTTCACCTTTCTTTTACTCTCCATATACTCTGCTCTTCTTATAACACTTCTGCTTTGTAAAAACCTCTCGTAAGCTACCTTTTTCTCTTTTATCACACCCTTTACTTCATCATTCCACCATATATATATATATATATATATATATATATATATATATATACACATATATATATATATATATATATATATATATATATATATATATATATATATATATACACATATATATATATATATATATATATATATATATATATATATATATATATATAAATATGCATATACATAATATGCATATGTATATATATATATATATATATATATATATATATATATATATATATAAATATATATATATATATATATATATATATATATATATATATATATATATATATATATATATATGTGTGTGGGTGTGTGTGTGTGTGTGTGCGTGTGTGTGTGTGTGTGTGTGTGTGTGTGTGTGTGTGTGTGTGTGTGTGTGTGTGTGTGTGTGTACTCACCTATTTGTACTCACCTATTTGTGGTTGCAGGGGTCGAGTCATAGCTCCTGGCCCCGCCTCTTCACTGATTGCTACTAGGTCCTCTCTCTCCCTGCTACATGAGCTTTATCATACCTCGCCTTAAAACTATGTATGGTTCCCGCCTCCACTACTTCACTTTCTAGACTATTCCATGACTTGACTACTCTATGACTGAAGAAATACTTCCTAACATCCCTTCGATTCATCTGAGTCTTCAACTTCCAATTGTGACCTCTTGTGTCTGTGTCCCATCTCTGGAACATCCTGTCTTTGTCCACCTCGTCTATTCCGCGCAGTATTTTATATGTCGTTATCATGTCTCCCCTGACCCTCCTGGTCTCCAGTGTCGTCAGGCCGATTTCCCTCAACCTTTCTTCGTAGGACAATCCCCGTAGCTCTGGGACTAGTCTTGTTGCAAACCTTTGCACTTTCTCTAATTTCTTGACGTGCTTGACTAGGTGTGGATTCCAAACTGGTGCTGCATACTCCAGTATAGGCCTGACGTAAATGGTATACAGGGTCTTGAACGACTCCTTACTGAGGTATCGGAACGCTATCCGTAGGTTTGCCAGGCGCCCGTATGCTGCAGCAGTTATCTGATTTATGTGCGCCTCAGGAGATATGCTCGGTGTTATACTCACCCCCAGATCTTTTTCCTTGAGTGAGGTTTGCAGTCTTTGGCCATCTAAACTATATTGTGTCTGCGGTCTTCTTTGCCCTTCCCCAATCTTCATGACTTTGCATTTGGCAGGGTTAAACTCAAGGAGCCAGTTGCTGGACCAGGCTTGCAGCCTGTCCAGCCTGTGTGTGTGTGTGTGTGTGTGTGTGTGTGCGTGCGTGTGTGTGCGTACTCACCTAATTGTGGTTGCCGGGGTCGAGACTCAGCTCCTGGCCCCACCTCTTCACCGAGTGCTACTAGGTCCTCTCTCTCCCTGCAAGGCTATTCCACTTCCTGACTATTCTATGACTGAAGAAATACTTTCTAACATCCCTTTAACTTATCTGGGTCTTCAACTTCCAATTGTGACCCCTTGTTTCTGTGTCGCATCTCTGGAACATCCTGTCTCCGTCCACCTTGTCTCTTCCACGCAGTATTTTGTATGTCGTTATCATGTCTCCCCTAACCCTCCTGTCCTCCAGTCTCGTCAGACCGAGTTCCCTTAACCTTTCTTCGTAGGACATTTTCCTTAGCTCTGGAACTAACCTTGTCACAAACCTTTGAACTTTCTCTTATTTCTTGAAGTGCTTGATCAAGTGTGGGTTCCAAACTGGTGCTGCATACTCCAGTATTGGCCTTAGGTACACGGTGTACAGGGTCTTGAACTATTTCTTGCTAAGGTATCGGAACTCTGTTCTCAGGTTTGCCAGGCGCTCATATGCTGCAGCAGTTATCTGGTTGATGTGTACTTCTGGAGATGTGCACGGTGTTATACTCACCCCAGGATCTTTCTCCTTGAGCGAGGTTTGCAGTCTTTGTCCACCTAGCCTATACTCTGTCTGTGGTCTTCTTTGCCCTTCCCCAATCTTCATGATTTTGCATTTGGCCGGGTTAAATTCGAGAAGCCAGTTGCAGGACCAGGTGTCCAGCCTGTCCAGGTCTCTTTGTAGTCCTGCCTGGCTCTCGTCTGATTTAATTATCCTCATTAACTTTACATCGTCTGCGAGCAGAGACACTTCTGAGTCTAACCCTTCCATCATGTCATTCACATATACCAAGAACAGTGCTGGTCCTAGAAATGACCCCTGTGGGTCCCCGCTTGTCACAGGTGTCCACTGTGATACCTCATGACGTACCATGATTCGTTGTTGCCTCCCTGTCAGGTATTCTCTGATTCATTGCAGTGCAGTGTGTGTGTGTGTGTGTATGTGTGTGTACTCACCTAATTGTACTCACCTAATTGTGGTTGCAGGGGTCGAGACTCATTTCCTGGCCCCGCCTCTTCACCGACCGCTACTAGGTCCTCTTCCCCCCTTCTCCATAAGCTTTATCATACCTCGTCTTAAAACTATGTATAGTTCCTGCCTCCACTTCATCGCTTGCCAGACTATTCCACGTCCTAACTACTCTATGACTGAAGAAATACTTCCTAACATCCCTATGACTCATCTGAGTCTTCAGCTTCCAATTGTGACCCCTTGTTTCTGTGTCCCATCTGTGTGTGTGTATGTGTGTACTCACCTAGTTGAGGTTGCGGGGGTCGAGTCCGAGCTCCTGGCCCCGTGTGTGTGTGTGTGTGTGTGTGTGTGTGTGTGTGTGTGTGTGTGTGTGTGTGTGTGTGTGTGTGTGTGTTTGTGTGTGTGTGTGTGTGTGTAAATTCTCTCTTAACCCCTTCGTATTCTTGTCTTTTGTTTGTAACCTCTTCTCATCTTATTGTTTCCTCTTGAGTCCTCTTCTTACTCTTCTCGCTCTCTTTTCTTACAGACCACATCGTCTTGCATTTCCACTGTCTTTCTGCTTCATCCATTCGTCTCTTCCTTTCCGTATCCATTTGTTTCTCTTTCAGATCATAATTTTTCTTGTTCTTTTCAAATTTCCCACTTTATCATTCACTATCTCAACCTTTCCATTCTCTTCCACGCCCATTTCCCTTTAATTCTCCCCTGTTTCTACTCCCTGTCTCCTCTCTTTCTCTCTGTCTCCCTGCTCCTCTTCATGTGAGGGAGAGTGACACGAGGTAATTAGCGAGGCCGGTGTTCTCCCTCCACCCTTCAACCTGAGACAACACTAAGGCACATTTCCTGTGTGAGTTCCACCCACCAAACCTGACAGTCTCAACTACACGCCTACAACGTACTCATACCTCTTGTTCTTGTCGCTGCTGCTACTACTGGTATTACTGTTCATAATATACATATGTATATGAATATATATATGCATATATGTATATATATATATATATATATATATATATATATATATATATATATATATATATATATATATATATATATATATATATATATATATATATATATATATATATATATATATATATATACATATATATTTACATAAAAAAAAAATAGTTTAAAAGATGGGGTGGTAGGGGAAGTGGAATATTCAAATGGCTTCAGGAAGAAATCCAAATATTCTTCCTTGAAGCCTTTTTATCCACTTCTCCGAGGCTATGGGTCCCACAATTTACACCAGAGGTGGACCTCTACCTATGTCGTGCCGAATAGGCAGAACTTGCGATCTTGGCTTAAATAGCAACGCTCATCTTGCCATATAGGACAAGTGAAAATTTGTGTATGTAATAATTTCGCCAAAATCATTCTGAACCTAACGAAAAAAATATATTTCACTGTGTTTGTTTAGTATTAAATTATTGTAAACAAATCTAAATTATATTTAGTTGGGCTATGCTAAAATAAATTGTTCTTGTTATTATAAGGTTAGGTAAGTTTTCTAAGATTTTTTTGGAGCAAAATTAAAATTTTTTACATCAACATTAATGAAAAAAATATACCTTTAAACGTATAAGAGAAAATTTTAGATAGGATTTAATTTTAAATGAGTTCTTGCTAATTGACCAGTTTTACATATTCGGCACGACATATATATATATATATATATATATATATATATATATATATATAATATATATATATATATATATATATATATGTCGTGCCGAATAGGCAGAACTTGCGATCTTGGCTTAAATAGCAACGCTCATCTTGCCATATAGGACAATTGAAAATTTGTGTATGCAATAATTTCGCCAAAATCATTCTGAACCTAACGAAAAAAATATATTTCGTTGTGTTTGTTTAGTATTAAATTATTACAAACGTATCTAAAATATATTTAGTTGAATTAGGCTAAAATAAATTATGCTTGTTGTAGTAAGGTTAGGTAAGTTTTCTAAGATTCTTTTGGTGCAAAATTATAAATTTTTACATCAACATTAATGAAAAAAATATATCTTTAAACGTGTAAGAGAAAATTTTAGAAAGAGCTTAATTTTAAATAAGTTCTTGCTAATTGACCAGTTTTACATATTCGGCACGACATATATATATTTAAATATATATATATATATATATATATATATATATATATATATATATATATATATATATATATATATATATATATATATATATATATATATATATATATATATATATATATATATATATATGTCGTGCCGAATATGTAAAACTGGTCAATTAGCAAAAACTCATTTAAAATTAAGTCCTTTCTGAAATTTTCTCTTATACGTTTAAATATATATTTTTTTCATTAATGTTAATGTAAAAATTTTTAATTTTGCTCCAAAAGAATCTTAGAAAACTTACCTAACCTTATTATAACAAGAGCAATTTATTTTAGCCTAACCCAACTAAATATATTTTAGATTTGTTTACAGTAATTTAATACTAAATAAACACAGTGAAATATACTTTTTTTCCTTAGGTTCAGAATGATTTTGGCGAAATTATTGCATACTCAAATTTTCACTTGTCCTATATGGCAAGATGAACGTTGCTATTTAAGCCAAGATTGCAAATTCTGCCTATTCGGCACGACATATATATATATATATATATATATATATATATATATATATATATATATATATATATATATATATATATATATATATATATATATATATATATATATATATATATATATATATATATATATATTTTATTATTTTATTATTATCACACTAGCCAATTCCCACCAAGGCAGGGTGGCCCGAAAAAGAAAAACTTTCACCATCATTCACTCCATCACTGTCTTGCCAGAAGGGTGCTTTACACTACAGTTTTTAAACTGCAACATTAACACCCCTCCTTCAGAGTGCAGGCACTGTACTTCCCATCTCCAGGATTCAAGTCCGGCCTGCCGGTTTCCCTGAACCTTTTCATAAATGTTACTTTGCTCACACTCCAACAGCACGTCAAGTATTAAAAACCATTTGTCTCCATTCACTCCTATCAAACACGCTCACGCATGCCTGCTGGAAGTCCAAGCCCCTCGCACACAAAACCTCCTTTACCCCCTCCCTCCAACCTTCCTAATCCGACCCCTACCCCGCCTTCCTTCCACTACAGACTGATACACTCTTGAAGTCATTCTGTTTCGCTCCATTCTCTCTACATGTCCGAACCACCTAAACAACCCTTCCTCAGCCCTCTGAACAACAGTTTTGGTAATCCCGCACCTCCTCCTAACTTCCAAACTACTAATTCTCTGCATTATATTCACACCACACATTGCTCTCAGACGTGACATCTCCACTGCCTCCAGCCTTCTCCTCGCTGCAACATTCATCACCCATGCTTCACACCCATATAAGAGCGTTGGTAAAACTATACTCTCATACATTCCCCTCTTTGCCTCCAAGGACAAAGTTCTTAGTCTCCACAGACTCCTAAGTGCACCTCTCACCCTTTTCCCCTCATCAATTCTATTATTCACCTCATCTTTCATAGACCCATCCGCTGACACGTCCACTCCCAATCTGAATACATTCACCTCCTCCATACTCTCTCCCTCCAATCTGATATCCAATCTTTCATCACCTAATATTTTTGTTATCCTCATAACCTTACTCTTTCCTGTATTCACCTTTAATTTTCTTCTTTTGCACACCCTACCAAATTCATCCACCAATCTCTGCAACTTCTCTTCAGAATCTCCCAAGAGCACAGTGTCATCAGCAAAGAGAAGTTGCAGAGATTGGTGGATGAATTTGGTAGGGTGTGCAAAAGAAGAAAATTAAAGGTGAATACAGGAAAGAGTAAGGTTATGAGGATAACAAAAAGATTAGGTGATGAAAGATTGGATATATATATATATATATATATATATATATATATATATATATATATATATATATATATATATATATATATGTAAGGATTCTGAATTAGTTTTGATCCAAAAATAAAAAAATCTTTATATTATTGTCAATGAAAAAATTAGCTATCATTCGGTTAAAGAATTATTTTTGCAAAAGGATTTCGGCCTATTCCACAAGTTCAGCTTATTAGGTACGACATAGAAAATACACAGATCGTCATGCCAGAAATGTACTGGGTGTATATGTGTATATACATGGGTGTATATACATAGTCTCCTGAAAAGGATTTTGCCTTACCATTACAACCACCACGACCCTATGGTAGATGTAAGAACATAAGAATGGAGGATTACTGCAGAAACCCTACTGGCCCATACAAGGCAAGTCCTTATCAAAACTTTCCCTTTTCGCAGCTACCCAAAAATTCACTCCCTTACGCACGACACCAGTCAAACCCAGCCCCTTCCAGTCCAATTTCTTTTCAAAGCTACCCAGGGACCTAGCCTCGATTACTCGACTGTTCCACCCATGGGAGAGAGTTCACACGTAACCTAGCGTTCGACTCCCGTTCATTATGACTCTTCTGAGAGAAATGCCACATACTGTAGACCTGGGATGCTTGTCACAGCCACTCACTGCGACTCAGTGCATTTTTGTACAGAACCTCCAGCTCACCCTCACAGCCAGGGTTCCTCTCTTGTCTGTTAACCTGAAATAATTACATTAAACAGTCATAAGTAAAGTAATTGAATTACATTATTTTCAGTCTTTTAAGTCTACTTCTTGTGGTTTTAGTATTTTATTTTATTTTTATTGCCGCCTCAGCTGACTGTCATGACATAGAGATAAGTGTTCTTCCTGTTCCTGTCCCCTTGTGCTCTCTTTTCTGTCTCTCATAATGGTTCAGTCTTCCAAATGTGTTGTGTCTGTCATAAGTGTTATGTCTGGCTTAATTAAGTGTTGCGTGTGCCGTAATTGTTGTTTCTACCATAAGTCTTGAGTCTGCCATTGGTGTTGTATGCTCTAAGTGCTGTGTCTGCCATAAGCGTTGCGTCAGCCATAAGTGCTGTGTCTGCCATTAAGTGATGTGTCTGCCATAAGGCAGGCGGGAATGTAGCAGCTGTGTAAGGTGATCAGGCGGTATTAGGTAACATGTTAGGCCGAAATTTGGACACACAAACGATCTCCAGCAATTAACGTTACTGCTATCGTGGCTGTTGAAGGCAAGAGAGGACTGGCTGACTGGCTGACTGACTGGCTGGCTGACTGGCTGGCTGGCTGGCTGATTTCGAAATGCAAAAACAGAAAACAGACTTGGAGATAAAAGAAATGGAATATGAGGAAGGATTAAAAGGAATTGAACACAATGATAGAAAACAGAAAGACCATGAGGGAGAATGTGATTGGGTGACTAAGGATAGACTGCTCGTGAGACGGGAAACGGGCACACTAGGGCACAAATGAGTCACAGAGGTGTCAGGAAGTATTTCTTCATCCTCAGAATGGTGAGGAAGCAGAATGTCCTGGATGATGAAAAGCAACAGTTTATTATAACAGGTCTTAAGAGAATGTAAACAACTAAATCTGTTGTCGGCAGAAGCAAATATCTACACACACACACATACACACACACACACACACATACACACACACACACACACATACACACGCACACACATACACGCACACACGCACACACACACACATACACACACACATACACAAACACACACATACACACACACACACACATACACACACACACACACACACACACACATACACAAACACGCACACACACACACACATACACGCACACACGCACACACACACACATACACACACACACATACACAAACACACACATACACACACACACACACACACACACACACACACACACACACACACACACACACACACACACACACACACACACACACACACATACACACACACAAAGAGCAAAATCAGTGTTTAACCATTGGCTTCAGGAGAGAGAGGAAAGGACACACACTGAAAGACGGCAGGAAGAAAGAAAGAAGATTGAGAAAATCATCACGGAAATAGGTGAAGAAGACATGGACGAGACTGTAAATTTTCAGAGAATAGGGAGGTACTTGAAGGGGGGAAAAAAGACCGATCAAGCTGATTCTCAGGACAGAAACAGTGCGGAACAGGATCCTCCAAGAGAAACTACGGTTGAAATACTCGAAAGAGTACAAGAGGGTGTTCCTAGACAGAGACAGAACGACAACAGCTGAGGGAGAGGACAAAAAAGCGAAAGGAGCTAGGAAAGGAGACAAGGATGGAACCAGCAGAGGTCAGTCAGAGCAGAACAGAGAAGCAAGGGCAAGCACACACACAACTATCCTCAGAATCCCACAACTTATCACACCAATCCAACACAAACTACAATCCATACCCACAGCTTCTACCCAACACCCAGCTATAGAATCCCACAGTATGCTACCAGGTCTCCCACCCTCACAGGCCCCCCAAACCACAGTGTTGGAAAGGAAACTGAAGGCATGGTACACTAACGCTAATGGAATAACAAATAAGTTGGAGGAGTGGCACGAAAGAGTCAAAGTGGCATCACCGGACATCATAGCTCTCACAGAAACCAAGCTTACAGGTATGATAACAGATGCCATCTTTCCAATGGGATACCAGATCCTGAGGAAAGACAGAGGGAACAGGGGGGAGGGTGGAGGAGTGGTACAGCTGATGAAAAACCGATGGAATTTTGATGAGCTGGAGAGAGGAGACAGCAGAGAAGCAAGTGATTACATAGCAGGAACGCTTCACTCTGGAGTTCCCAAGGTGGTAATTGCGGTGATGTATAAACCACCACAGAACAGCAGGAGGCCAAGGCAAGAGTATGACGAGAGCAATAGAGCGATGGTTGACACACTGGCTAGAGTGGCCAGAAGAGCTCATGCATGCAGGGCAAAGCTCCTGATCATGGGTGACTTTAACCACAACGAGATCGATTGGGAGAACATGGAGCCACATTGGGGCCAAGATACATGGAGGGCCAAGATGATGGAGGTGGTACTGGAAAACCTCATGTACCAACACGTAAGGGACACTACAAGAGAGAGAGGAAAGGATGAACCAGCAAGACTGGACTTAGTATTCACCTTCAGTAGTGCAGATATTGAGTACATCATATATGAAAGACCCCTTGGGGCCAGCGATCATGTGCTTTTAAGCTTCGAATACACAGTAGAGCTACAAGTGGAGGGAGAAGCAGGAAGGCCAGGACGAATGAAGCCAAAGTACAAGAAAGGGGACTACACGGGAATCAGGAACTTCCTGAATGGGGTTCAGTGGGACAGAGAACTGGCAGGGAAGACAATTAATGAGATGATGGAATATGTAGCAACAATGTGCAAGGAGGCTGAGGAGAGGTTTGTACCCAAGGGTAACAGGACTAATGAAAAAGCCAGGATGAGCCCATGGTTCACCCAAAGGTGCAGGGAAGCAAAAACCAAGTGTGCTTGAGAATGGAAGAAATATAGAAGGCAAAGGACCCAGGAGAATAAGGAGAGCAGTCGTAGAGCCAGAAACGAATATGCACGGATAAGAAGCGAGGCCCAACGACATAGCAATGAAAACCAAATCTGACCTGAAACTGTTGTACAGCCACATTAGGAGGAAAACAACAGTCAAGGACCAGGTAATCAGGCTAAGGAAGGAAGGAGGAGAGACAACAAGAAATGACTGTGAAGTATGTGAGGAACTCAACAAGAGATTCAAAGAAGTGTTCACAGAGGAGACAGAGGGGGCTCCAGAAAGACGGAGAGGTGGGGCACACCACCAAGTGCTGAACACAGTGCACACAACCGAGGAAGAAGTGAAGAGGCTTCTGAGCGAGCTAGATACCTCAAAGGCAATGGGGCCAGATAACATCTCCCCATGGGTCCTGAGAGAGGGAGCAGAGGCGCTATGTGTACCCCTAACAACAATATTCAATAAATCTATCGAAACAGGGAGATTGCCTGAGGCATGGAAGACAGCAAATGTAGTCCCAATCTTTAAAAATAGAGACAGACATGAAGCACTAAACTACAGACCAGTGTCACTGACATGTATAGTATGCAAAATCATGGAGAAGATTATCAGGAGAAGAGTGGCGGAACACCTAGAAAGGAATGATCTCATCACCAGCAGCCAACATGGTTTCAGGGACGGGAAATCCTGTCACAAACCTACTGGAGTTCTATGACATGGTGACAGTAGTAAGACAGGAGAGAGAGGGGTGGGTGGATTGCATTTTCTTGTACTGCAAGAAGGCATTTGACACAGTTCCACACAAGAGATTAGTGCAAAAACTGGAGGACCAAGCAGGGATAACTGGGAAGGCACTACAATGGATCAGGGAATACTTATCAAGAAAACAGCAGCGAGTCATGGAACATAGCGAGGTGTCAGAGTGGGCACCTGTGACCAGCGGGGTCCCACAGAGGTCAGTCCTAGGACCAGTGCTGTTTCTGGTATTTGTGAACGACATGACGGAAGGAATAGACTCTGAGGTGTCCCTGTTTGCAGATGACGTGAAGTTGATGAGAAGAATTCACTCTATCGAAGACCAGGCAGAACTACAAAGGGATCTGGAAAGGCTGCAGACCTGGTCCAGCAATTGGCTCCTGGAGTTCAATCCCACCAAGTGCAAAGTCACGACGATTGAGGAAGGGCAAAGAAGACCACAGACGGAGTACAGTCTAGGGGGTCAGAGACTACAAACCTCACTCAAGGAAAAAGATCTTGGGGTGAGTATAACACCAGGCACATCTCCTGAAGCGCACATCAACCAAATAACTGCTGCAGCATATGGGCGCCTAGCAAACCTCAGAACAGCATTCCGACATCTTAATAAGGAATCATTCAGGACCCTGTACACCGTGTATGATAGGCCCATATTGGAGTATGCTGCACCAGTTTGGAACCCACACCTAGCCAAGCACGTAAACTAGAGAAAGTACAAAGGTTTACAACAAGACTAGTTCCAGAGCTAAGAGGTATGTCCTACGAGGAGAGGTTAAGGGAAATCAAAATGACGACACTGGAGGACAGGGGGGATAGGGGGGACATGATAACGACATACAAAATACTGAGAGGAATTGACAAGGTGGACAAAGACAAGATGTTCCGGAGATTGGACACAATAACAAGGGGACACAGTTGGAAGTTGAAGACACAGATGAATCACAGGGATGTTAGGAAGTATTTCTTCAGCCACAGAGTAGTCAGTAAGTGGAATAGTTTGGGAAGCGATGTAGTGGAGGCAGGATCCATACATAGCTTTAAGCAGAGGTATGATAAAGCTCACGGTTCAGGGAGAGTGACCTAGTAGCGATCAGTGAAGAGGTGGGGCCCGGAACTCGGACTCGACCCCTTGAGCCTGAACTAGGTGAGTACAATTAGGTGAGTACACACACATACACACACACACACACACACACACACACACACACACACACACACACACACACACACACACACACACACACACACACACACTCAAGCCTCCCTTTCAAACATAATAACTCAAGACAGATCATACAGTAAACATCATTCTCCCTCATCCGTATCCATGGCCTGACTCCCTTCCATTATCTTTGATATATCTTTGATGAGTTTCCAGAGTTTTTCTATCCCCAGCGCCCGGCCATGAGCCAGGCTTGCCTCGTATTTGCCTGGTCAACCAGGCTGTTGCTGGTGGTGGCTTGCTGATCCACATATCCATCCCCACAACCATCCCTAATCCTTCACCCCTGTCACATGGGCGAGGACCAGAAGCGTCAGAGCCCGAGAAACCATTGCACAGTAAGAGAAAGGAAAGTGAATGTGTGGCATACGAATGTAGGTTGAATATAAATAACAAACTAGAATGGCAAATGTAAAAAGCAGATAGTGGAGTCATTCCTAGACACCATTGTAGCAATAGTGACAAAGGTGACAGAGGAGACAACAAATGTCGTCTACTGAGTAAACTATCAAATAATGATGAAGCACAGATGCAGCAAAGTAGGTGGAGGAGAACAGTGAATAAATAAGAACCAATGAACTTTTGAAATGAGAGGAATATATGGAATGACTGCTTAGTACGGACACCCAGAAAAATTTGGCCCTAAGTAATGATATAAATGATGGTAAGAAAGACACATGCAACAGTTAGATATCTTTATTCTGAAACGTTTCGACTACACAGAAGACTTCTTCAGCGAAGTACAGAAAAGTTGTCAGAATTCTACTGTGTAGGAGAAATGTTTCGGAATAACATACCTAACTGTTGCACATGTAGAAATAAATAGTATAAAATTCCTACACAATGGAAAAATTAACACATATGCAGTATAATGTGATCCTTTATTGACAATGTTTTGCCCACACAGTGGGCTTTTTCAAGTCACAAATAGATCTACCTGGAGTGGAAGGTACACAAGTATTTATAGGATGAAGTCAGGTGGAGAATGCTGGGTCAGGTGGAGAATGCTGGATCAGGTAGAGAATGCTGGGCCAGGTGGAGAATGCTGGGTCAGGTGGAGAATGCTGGGTCAGGTGGAGAATGGTGGGTCAGGTTGAGAATGCTGGGTCGGGTGGAGAATGCTGGATCAGGTAGAGAATGCTGGGCCAGGAGAAGAATGCTGGGTCAGGTGGAGAATGCTGGGTCAGGTGGAGAATGCTGGATCAGGTAGAGAATGCTGGGTCAGGTGGAGAATGCTGGGTCAGGTGGAGAATGCTGGGTCAGGTGGAGAATGCTGGGTCAGGTGGAGAATGGTGGGTCAGGTTGAGAATGCTGGGTCGGGTGGAGAATGCTGGGTCAGGTTGAGAATGCTGGGTCAGGTGGAGAATGCTGGGTCAGGTGGAGAATGTTGGGTCAGGTGGAGAATGCTGGGTCAGGTGGAGAATGCTGGGTCAGGTGGAGAATGCTGGGTCAGGTGGAGAATGTTGGGTCAGGTGGAGAATGCTGGGTCAGGTGGAGAATGTTGGGTCAGGTGGAGAATGCTGGGTCAGGTGGAGAATGCTGCATGTGACAATCTACCGAGTAGTGTTACAGAGTCCTTGGGTACCTTGGAAGAGATTGGATAAGTATATGAGTAGACCTTCTGCAGTGTTCCTCCATTTTTATGTTCTTATGTGGGATAGAGATGAAGAAGTTTTTTGGCAAGTGGTTCAGCTATGTTATAGAAGCCGTTGTTCTGGTTGAAGTTGTTGGATATAGAGATAAGTGATGATTCCAGGATTGTGCAAGAAAGTTATACAATTCCGACAATATGAAAGTTAAGACACGGGATTCTCTGTCATATTCCATCGCCCTGGAAGTATGTTTCCATGTCATATTCCATCAGTAGATTGTTACACCTGACCCAGGTTTCTCAACCTGACTTCATCCTATAAATACTCACGTTCCTTCCATCCAGGTAGAGCTGTTTGTGACTTGATGAAGCCCACTCTGTGGGCGAAACCTTGTCAATAAAGGATCATATTATACTGCATATACGTATGTTTATATTTCCATTCTGTTGCACATGTGTTTTTCTTACCAACCTGCAGGTATTGTATATCACTTTAATGTGATAGAAATGATGTACAACCAATCAATAAACAGCAAATTTGACAAGGTGGACTGAAACATAATGTTCCAGCAACAACTGGAAGATGAAACTCAGAGGAGTCACAGGGATGTTAGGCAGCATTTCTTCAGTCATAGAGTTGTCAGGGAGTGGAACAATCTGGAGAGTGATACAGTGGAGGCAGGAATCATACTTAGCTTTAAGAAGAAGTACGATAAACCTCATGGAGCAGGGAGAGAGTGGACATAGTAGTGACCAGTGAAGAGGCGGGGCCAGGGACTATGAATCGACCCCTGTAACCACAGCTAGGTGAGTACACACATGAAGCCGATGACAGAAAATATTAGACCAAACTCACATTATCAAAAAAAGTTTGATTTGTCAGTTAAAAAGACGAGAAACGATGCTGGACGGCGTAGCGCTCGGACACAGACAGACAGTAAGACAGAGAGACTGCGAAAAACGGTAGACAGGTAGAATGCCAGAAGGTGCCCTGGAGGGAATGTTGACGGCAGGATGTGTAGGGAAAGAGGAGGAAGGTGATGGAACAGGACGTAGGTGAGAGTTTAGGGATGGATGGAGGGAGAGATGGAGGGAGAGAGGGAGGGAGGGAGAAGGGAGAGAGGGAGGGAGGGAGGAAGGGAGGAGGGGGAGAGGGAGGGAGGGAAGGATGAAGGGAGGAAGGGAGGAAGGGAGGAAGGGAGGAAGGGAGGAAGAGGAATGGAACAGGACTCAGGTGAGAAGGGAACGACAGGTGTGAATGTATGAAATTTCAATTAAGGAACGCCCTTACTGAACGTGTTGAAGCTTTGTGGAGTAATGAAATGTTAGGACGTAGTGGACGTCGTATTGTTTTGTTACTGTTGTTACTGCTGTTACTACTGCTGTTACTACTGCTGTTACTACTGCTGTTACTACTGCTGCTGTTACTACTGCTGTTACTACTGCTGTTACTACTGCTGTTACTACTGCTGTTACTACTGCTGTTACTACTGCTGTTACTACTGCTGTTACTACTGCTGTTACTACTGCTGTTATTATTACTGTTACTACTGCTGTTACTACTGCTGTTTCTACTGCTGTTACTACTGCTGTTATTACTGCTGTTATTATTCCTGATACTACTGCTGTTACTACTGCTGTTACTATTACTGTTACTACTGCTGTTACTACTGCTGTTTCTATTGCTGTCTGTTACTAATGCTGTTACTACTGCTGTTACTATTACTGTTACTACTACTGTCACTATTACTGTTATTACTACTTTTACTGTTACTGTTACTACTAGTTTTACTATTACTACTACTGTCTCTACTACTACTACTACTACCACAACTTCTATTACTACTATTTTTACTACTACTACTACTTCTATCACTATTATTATTACTACTACTACTACTAAAACTCTTATTACTAATACCGCTACGATAACTCTTATTACTACTATTACTACTGCTGCCATTAGTACTCATACCTTACTAGTGTTACTACAACGGTTATTACTACTACTGTCATTACTACTATTACTATTTCTATTAGTACTGCTGCTATTAATAACACATCTACTGTTTCTGCTGCTGCTGCTGCTGCTGCTATTAAAATAACTACTATTCCTACTGTTATTATTAGAACTATTACTAACTCTAATATATTTAACTTTTCTTAAAGCGTATTGCATACCTGTGCAATAGCGCAGCTGTGCAACAGTGGTAAGGTATTAAGTGATGACGATCTACTAACATTTGTAACGAAGCCTTTTCAAATCCTTAGGAAAATAATATGTCTGCGTTAACCCACTTTTAGGGAAGACATAATTCTGAACATTTGTATAATACGTTGTAACTTAAATCTTTTGTTGCTTTATTGCAAGCAATGCATTGTACACCACTGACTCACAAGAGTTTTGTTTTGTTAAACTTATTTACCCTCTCATAAAAGATGGATATCATTTTGCTTGCCTTTCTTAGCTCTTAATAAAACCGTTCTGTTTATATTTTTTTGAAAGTAAACACAGGTATTGTAGACGTTGCTTAAAGTGTTCGTGACTGGTAGTGAAGAGGTGACCTGCAGCCTTAGTGACCCTCGTGAAGTAATTAAGCTGAAAACCATCATTAATTGCTGGCTGTTGCAACACCATGATGTAATCAATGATTACAAGACCATGATGTAATCAATGAATACAAGACCATGATGTAATCAATGATTACAAGACCATGATGTAATCAATGAATACAAGACCATGATGTAATCAATGAATACAAGACCATGATGTAATCAATGAATACAAGACCATGAGGTAATCAATGATTACAAGACCATGAGGTAATCAATGATTACAAGACCATGAGGTAATCAATGAATACAAGACCATGATGTAATCAATGAATACAAGACCATGAGGTAATCAATGATTACAAGACCATGAGGTAATCAATGATTACAAGACCATGAGGTAATCAATGATTACAAGACCATGAGGTAATCAATGATTACAAGACCATGAGGTAATCAATGAATACAAGACCATGATGTAATCAATGAATACAAGACCATGAGGTAATCAATGATTACAAGACCATGAGGTAATCAATGATTACAAGACCATGAGGTAATCAATGAATACAAGACCATGAGGTAATCAATAAATACAAGACCATGAGGTAATCAATGAATACAAGACCATGATGTAATCAATAAATACAAGACCATGAGGTAATCAATGAACACAAGACCATGAGGTAATCAATGAACACAAGACCATGAGGTAATCAATGAACACAAGACCATGAGGTAATCAATGAACACAAGACCATGAGGTAATCAATGAACACAAGACCATGATGTAATCAATAAATACAAGACCATGATGTAATCAATGAATACAAGACCATGAGGTAATCAATAAATACAAGACCATGATGTAATCAATGAATACAAGACCATGATGTAATCAATGAATACAAGACCATGAGGTAATCAATGAATGCAAGACCATGATGTAATCAATGAATACAAGACCATGATGTAATCAATGAATACAAGACAATGATGTAATCAATGAATACAAGACCATGATGTAATCAATGAATACAAGACCATGATGTAATCAATGAATACAAGACCATGATGTAATCAATGAATACAAGACCATGATGTAATCAATGAATACAAGACCATGATGTAATCAATGAATACAAGACAATGATGTAATCAATGAATACAAGACCATGATGTAATCAATGAATACAAGACCATGATGTAATCAATGAATACAAGACCATGATGTAATCATTGAATACAAGACCATGATGTAATCAATGAATACAAGACCATGATGTAATCAATGAATACAAGACCATGAGGTAATCAATGAATGCAAGACCATGAGGTAATCAATGAATGCAAGACCATGATGTAATCAATGAATACAAGACCATGATGTAATCATTGAATACAAGACCATGATGTAATCAATAAATACAAGACCATGAGGTAATCAATGAACACAAGACCATGAGGTAATCAGTAGCTACAAGATCATGACCCAACAAGTGTCTTGTTTACGTAGTGTCAGCAACTCTCTTCTTTTCTTTCTCAGTAACTATGTATAAGGATTTACTAGAGTGGTTTATAAAATATAATTAAAAACATTGACAGTGATTTTGCAGTGAGAAAACTTGTAGTGAGTTGGCTGGTGATCCGTGAGACCACAATATGTATGGGGAATTATGTTTGAGCAGGTGACGACTGTTGAGCAGGTGAAGACTGTTGAGCAGGTGAGGGCTGTTGAGCAGGTGAGGACTGTTGAGCAGGAGAGGGCTGTTGAGCAGGTGAGGACTGTTGAGCAGGTGAAGACTGTTGAGCAGGTGAGGGCTGTTGAGCAGGTGAGGACTGTTGAGCAGGAGAGGGCTGTTGAGCAGGTGAGGACTGTTGAGCAGGTGAGGGCTGTTGAGCAGGTGAAGACTGTTGAGCAGGTGAGGACTGTTGAGCAGGTGAGGGCTGTTGAGCAGGTGAAGACTGTTGAGCAGGTGAGGACTGTTGAGCAGGTGAAGACTGTTGAGCAGGTGAGGGCTGTTGAACAGGTGAAGATTGTTGAGCAGGAGAGGGCTGTTGAGCAGGTGAGGACTGTTGAGCAGGTGAGGACTGTTGAACAGGTGAGGGCTGTTGAGCAGGTGAAGACTGTTGAGCAGGTGAGGGCTGTTGAGCAGGTGAGGACTGTTGAGCAGGTGAGGGCTGTTGAGCAGGTGAAGACTG
>NC_091293.1:4076671-4144171 GCF_038502225.1 Cherax quadricarinatus
AAAACATGTAAAGTACGCGCGGTGCTCATTATGGCAGAAATCACTCGTTTCACTGTGATTTCTTCCACACTGAACACCGCGTGTTCAACTGGAACTTTTGTAAACAAAAGTATCCTCAAAACTAACCATACTGTGATCATTTAACTCAGTCGTGGTTCTTAATTTATCAACTAAATCTATATTGCTTTTAACATTAAAGTTAGAAACTTTACCAACAAAATAAATTTAGTTGATAAATTAAGCTTATGACTGATTTAAATGATTACAGTATATTTAGCTTTGATGTTATTTCTTTGTTTACAAAAGTTACGGGTGATGATTTATTAAGCTTCTTATCCGAAGAGCTTATTAATTATGATTTACAATTGTGAGTACCTTCTATCACTGAGCTTATTAAATTCTGTATTGTTGATGCAAAATTTGTATTTAATGGTGAGTTTTACACTTAGAAGTTTGGTATGGCGAAGGGCAATCCTCTCTCAACTGTCCTTAACAATTTGCACATGCAATATTTGGAAAAAAGACTACTTAACTCACTCCTTCCCAACAGAGCTAAGTGTCACAGATATGCAGAGTGTGCTGTATGTCTAATGCCCAAACATATAGATATATATCATAAATTTTACTGTTGAGTTTGAATAAAATAATTCATTGTCTCTTTTAGATGTATTAATTATTAAAAGGAGCCATGATTTTAAATTCAAAATATACAGAAAATCAGTAAATAATTGTTCTTATGTGACTATTATTCTTCACATCATGATAGAGTTTAACTTTCTGTATTATAATAAGTGTTTTTGAGAACTTCGGGTATTTGCTACCCAAAGTTCATAGATGAAGAAATCTTGAAGATTTATGAAATAGCTAATTATATAAAATTACCCAAAACACTGAACTGATAAATCCTTTAAAATTGCTAGAAATACTTTTACAGTTCTATGAAGGACAAGCAATCTTATTCAACCAAGAATATGTTGTTTCTCCCTTACCAGGACAACTTTCTTGATATGCTTTTTCTATTTAAGAATTTTAAAATTAGAAATGCATTTAAAAATCTTGATACAATGAAAAACTTATGATTAGAAGTTTCCCTAAATATACTGACAGCCGTGCCTACAAGATTCCTTGTGAAAAATGTGATAAACTGGGAAAAGTCTTGAACTACGATTACAACAACATAAATATAGCATTAGAATTGGACAAGACTCTAATACTCTGTTTATATATGTGAGAATTTTTAACCATCCAAATGATTCTCTAAATGCTGAGAAAGTTATATAAAGCAAATCAATGGTTATTATTTTGTTTAATTAACACACCGGCCGTCTTCCACCTCCACTCCACTAAATCTGTCTTGCTAGAGGTGCGCTTACACTACAATTATAAAGCTGCAACATTAACACTCCTCCTTCAGAGTGCAGACACTGTACTTCCCATCTCCAGGACTCAAGTACGGCCTGCCGGTTTCTCTGAATCTCACACTCCAACAGCACGTCAAGTCCTAAAGATCATTTGCCTCCATTCGTTCCTATCTAACATGCTCACGCATGCTTGCTGGAAGTCCAAGCCCTTATCACACAAAACCTCCTTTACCCTCTCCCTCCAACCTTCCCTAGGCCGACCCCTACCTTACCTTCCCTCCACTACAGATTTATTCACTCTCGAAGTCATTTTATTTTGTTCCACCCTCTCTACATGTCCGAATCATCTCAACAACTCCTCCTCAGCCCTCTGGATAATAGTTTTGGTAATCCCGCACCTCCTCCAATTTCCAAACTACGAATTCTCTGCATTATATTCACAACACACATTGCCCTCAGACACCACATTTCCACAACCTCCAGCCTTCTCCTCGTTGCAACATTCACCACCCATGTTTCACACCTATTGGTATAACTATACTCTCATACATTCCCCTCTTTGTTTCCACGGACAAAGTTTTTTGTCTCCACAGACTCCTAAGTGCATCCCTCACCTTCTTCCCCTCATCAGTTCTATGATTCACCTCATTTTTCATAGACCCATCTGCTGACACGTCCACTCCTAAATATCTGAATACATTCACCTCCTCCATACTCTCTCCCTCCAATCTGATATACAGTCATTCATCACCTATTTTTTTGTTATCTTCAACAATATCTTCTTTCCTACATTCACTTATAATTTTCTTGTTTTACATACCCTACCTCATCCACCAACCTCTGCAACTTCTCATCAGAATCTCCCAAAAGCATAGCGTCATCAGCAAAAAACAACTGTGACAACTCCCACTTTGTGTTAGAGCATTTACTTCTCTTACAACCCCATCTATAAATATATTTAATAACCACGGTGACATCACACATCCTCGTCTATGGCTTACTTTTACTAGGAATTAATCTCCCTCTCTCCTACAAACTCTAACTTGAGCCTGACTATCCTCGTAAAACTCTTCACTGTTTTCAATAACCTACCTTCTATTCCATACATTTACAACATCTGCCAAATTGCTCCCCTGTGCACCCTCTCATATGCCTTTTCCAAATCCATATATGCCACAAAAACGTTTTTACACTTATCTAAATACTGTTCACCTTCATGTTTCACTGTAAACACTTGGTCTACACACCCCCTAGCTTTCCTAAAGCCTCCTTGTTCATCTGCTATCCTACTTTCCGTCTTTCTCTTAATTCTTTCAATAATACACTTTACAAGGTACACTCAACAGACTTATTCCCTTACAATTTTTGAACTCTTTGTTGTCCCATTTGCCTTTATACAAATGAACTATGTATGCTCCAACCACTCCAGAACTGTATCCTCACTTGTTTTTAATTTTTCTATCATTACCCCATCATTCCCAGCTGCCTTACCACATGTTATTATACCCACTGAATGAAAGATATATAATAAAATGAAGCTTTGTAGAAAATAGTTTAGAATTTAATTTACATATTGGTTCAGGATTATACAAATTAGATAAATTTGTAATAAATATAATTTGGGAAGAATTTAACTCATGTTTGACAAGTTAAAATCTTCAAACTGGGGAAGAATATATGTTAAGTTTGACAGGTCTGTAATCCCGCTCTTATGTGCTTTCAACTGTTCTGTCATTTTTACAGTTCCTTAATAATGTGATAAAAAATGAAAGCGCTTTGAGGTTCACTATTTTTCACAGTGGCTGTTCTGCATATTGTGATATATATATATATATAAATATATATATATAAATATATATATATATATATATATATATATATATATATATATATATATATATATATATATATATATATATATATATATATATATATATATATATACATATATATATATATATATATATATATATATATATATATATATATATATATATATATACATATATATACATTAGAGGTTGGTGCTACAGAGTGCTGCACTTCGAATGCTTCGTTTCTTTTCCAGTAGTTAATATGTCTCATTTTGTTTACCTCTATCTTTTTCACTTCTCTTCCTGCGACTCTTCTTTCTGCTACACTCTGCCTAACTTCTCTGCCTTTCATTCTCTCTCCTTTCTCCACGACCAATGCTTCTCCTCTCCTTCTCTTTCTACTCTTGTTTCATTCATATTCTCCATGTTTCTTATCTCCTCTGTGTATGCTTTTACTCTACCATCCTGTGCTTCACCTCATCCTATTCCTTCTCTTCCTCCTCTTCCTTTCTTCTCTCCTTAACCTCTTCATTTTTCCCTTTTCAATTTCTTTTACATCTTCCTCTTCTCTCTCTTTCCTTCATCTTCTTCATCTCCTCTTGTTATTGCCTAACTTTTTCATCTACTCTCTCTCCTCTCTTCATCTGTTCTCTTTTCTCATTTCCATTCCATCATCTCTTCCTTCTCCCCAACTATTTTCTCCTCCTACTTCTTTCCACTTCCCTCTTCACTCTCCCCTCTCCTTATCTCCCCCTCTTTTCCTTCCTCTTTTTCATGTCCCCTCTCCTCTCCTTTCCCTGCTTCTCCTCTCCCTGCTTCTCCTCTCCCTGCTTCTCCTCTCCCTGCTTCTCCTCTCCCTGCTTCTCCTCTCCCTGCTTCTCCTCTCCCTGCTTCTCCTCTCCCTGTTTCTCCTCTCCCTGCTTCTCCTCTCCCTGCTTCTCCTCTCCCTGCTTCTCCTCTCCCTGCTTCTCCTCTCCCTGCTTCTCCTCTCCCTGCTTCTCTTCTCCCTGCTTCTCCTCTCCCTGCTTCTCCTCTCCCTGCTTCTCCTCTCCCTGCTTCTCCTCTCCCTGCTTCTCCTCTCCCTGCTTCTCCTCTCCCTGCTTCTCCTCTCCCTGCTTCTCCTCTCCCTGCTTCTCCTCTCCCTGCTTCTCCTCTCCCTGCTTCTCCTCTCCCTGCTTCTCCTCTCCCTGCTTCTCCTCTCTCTGCTTCTACTCTCCCTGCTTCTCCTCTCCCTGCTTCTCCTCTCAATGCTTCTCCTCTCCCTGCTTCTCCTCTCCCTGCTTCTCCTCTCCCTGCTTCTCCTCTCCCTGCTTCTCCTCTCCCTGCTTCTCCTCTCCCTGCTTCTCCTCTCCCTGCTTCTCCTCTCCCTGCTTCTCCTCTCCCTGCTTCTCCTCTCCCTGCTTCTCCTCTCCCTGCTTCTCCTCTCCCTCCTTCTCCTCTCCCTGCTTCTCCTCTCCCTGCTTCTCCTCTCCCTGCTTCTCCTCTCCCTGCTTCTCCTCTCCCTGCTTCTCCTCTCCCTGCTTCTCCTCTCCCTGCTTCTCCTCTCCCTGCTTCTCCTCTCCCTGCTTCTCCTCTCCCTGCTTCTCCTCTCCCTGCTTCTCCTCTCCCTGCTTCTCCTCTCCCTGCTTCTCCTCTCCCTGCTTCTCCTCTCCCTGCTTCTCCTCTCCCTGCTTCTCCTCTCCCTGCTTCTCCTCTCCCTGCTTCTCCTCTCCCTGCTTCTCCTCTCCCTGCTTCTCCTCTCCCTGCTTCTCCTCTCCCTGCTTCTCCTCTCCCTGCTTCTCCTCTCCCTGCTTCTCCTCTCCCTGCTTCTCCTCTCCCTGCTTCTCCTCTCCCTGCTTCTCCTCTCCCTGCTTCTCCTCTCCCTGCTTCTCCTCTCCCTGCTTCTCCTCACCCTGCTTCTCCTCTCCCTGCTTCTCCTCTCCCTGCTTCTCCTCTCCCTGCTTCTCCTCTCCCTGCTTCTCCTCTCCCTGCTTCTTCTCTCCCTGCTTCTCCTCTCCCTGCTTCTCCTCTCCATGCTTCTCCATAACACCGGTGGAAGGCTCGTTCTCTTCTCTTTAATATTCGTTTAATACACAAACTAATCTTCAACTCCCCAAAGATTCTCTTCAGAAAGAATAAACTTTTTTTTTTTTAAAGTTCCATCATCTTCATCTAGATCTTAAGATCTTGTAGTTGTTGGAGGAGAGAGAGAGAGAGAGAGAGAGAGAGAGAGAGAGAGAGAGAGGGAAGATGGAGAGAGAGGGGGAAGAGGAAGAAATTGATACAGATAGGTGAAAGAGAGAGAACCTATATGTCTTTTAAGGGGTTGATTCGTAGCTCCTGGCCCCGTCTCTTCGTTGGTTGCTACTGGATTCACTCTACTTCCAGAGCTGGGAATGTGTGTGTTTGGGTGTGTATATGTGTGTGTGTGTGTGTGTGTGTGTGTGTGTGTGTGTGTGTGTGTGTGTGTGTGTGTGTGTGTGTGTGTGTGTGTGTGCGTGTGTGTGTGTGTGTGTGTGCGTGTGTGTTAGTTAGTTAGTTACTACAACTACTAGTGCTACTGTTACTTCTACAGTAGTATGTCATCTGTTTACTTCATGTGTCATCTGGTTACTTGATGTGTCATCTGGTTACTTGATGTGTCATCTGGTTACTTGATGTGTCATCTGGTTACTTGATGTGTCATCTGGTTACTTGATGTGTCATCTGGTTACTTGATGTGTCATCTGGTTACTTGATGTGTCATCTGGTTACTTGATGTGTCATCTGGTTACTTCATGTGTCATCTGGTTACTTCATGTGTCATCTGGTTACTTCATGAGTCATCTGGTTACTTCGTGTGCCATCTGGTTACTTCATGTGTCATCTGGTTACTTGATGTGTCATCTGGTTACTTCAAGTGTCATCTGGTTACTTCATGTGTCATCTGGTTACTTCATGTGTCATCTGGTTACTTCATGAGTCATCTGGTTACTTCGTGTGCCATCTGGTTACTTCATGTGTCATCTGGTTACTTGATGTGTCATCTGGTTACTTCAAGTGTCATCTGGTTACTTCATGTGTCATCTGGTTACTTCATGTGTCATCTGGTTACTTCATGAGTCATCTGGTTACTTCGTGTGCCATCTGGTTACTTCATGTGTCATCTGGTTACTTGATGTGTCATCTGGTTACTTGATGTGTCATCTGGTTACTTGATGTGTCATCTGGTTACTTCATGTGTCATCTGGTTACTTCATGTGTCATCTGGTTACTTCATGTGTCATCTGGTTACTTCATGTGTCATCTGGTTACTTCATGTGTCTTCTGGTTACTTCATGTGTCTTCTGGTTACTTCATGTGTCATCTGGTTACTTCATGTGTCTTCTGGTTACTTCATGTGTCTTCTGGTTACTTCATGAGTCTTCTGGTTACTTCATGTGTCTTCTGGTTACTTCATGTGTCTTCTGGTTACTTCATGAGTCTTCTGGTTACTTCATATGTCATCTATTTACTTCATGTGTCTTCTGGTTACTTCATGTGTCTTCTGGTTACTTCATGAGTCTTCTGGTTACTTCATGTGTCATCTGGTTACTTCATGTGTCTTCTGGTTACTTCATGTGTCTTCTGGTTACTTCATGTATCTTCTGGTTACTTCATGTGTCATCTGGTTACTTGATGTAACTTCTGGTTACTTCACGTGTCTTCTGGTTACTTCATGTGTCTTCTGGTTACTTCATGTATCTTCTGGTTACTTCATGTGCCATCTGGTTACTTCATGTGTCATCTGGTTACTTGATGTAACTTCTGGTTACTTCACGTGTCTTCTGGTTACTTCATATGTCTTCTGGTTACTTCATGTGTCTTCTGGTTACTTCATGTGTCTTCTGCTTACTTCACGTGTCATCTGGTTACTTCATGTGTCATCTGGTTACTTCATGTGTCTTCTGGTTACTTCATGTATCTTCTGGTTACTTCATGTGCCATCTGGTTACTTCATGTGTCATCTGGTTACTTAATGTATCTTCTGGTTACTTAATGTGTCTTCTGGTTACTTCATGTGTCTTCTGGTTACTTCACGTGTCATCTGGTTACTTCATGTGCCATCTGGTTACTTCATATGTCATCTGGTTACTTAATGTATCTTCTGGATACTTCATGTGTCTTCTGGTTACTTCATGTGTCTTCTGGTTACTTCATGTGTCTTCTGGTTACTTCATGTGTCATCTGGTTACTTCATGTGTCTTCTGGTTACTTCATGTGTCATCTGCTTACTTCATTTGTATTCTGGTTACTTCATGTGTCTTCTGGTTACTTCATGTGTCATCTGCTTACTTCATGTGTCTTCTGGTTACTTCATGTGTCATCTGGTTACTTCATGTGCCTTCTGGTTACTTCATGTATCTTCCGGTTACTTCATGTGCCATCTGGTTACTTCATGTGTCATCCGGTTACATAATGTATCTTCTGGTTACTTCATGTGTCATCTGGTTACTTCATGTGTCTTCTCGTTACTTTATGTGTCATCTGGTTACTTCATGTGTCATCTGGTTACTTTATGTGTCTTCTAGTTACTTCATGTGTCTTCTGGTTACTTCATGTGTTTTCTGGTTACTTCATGTGTCTTCTGGTTACTTCATGTGTCTTCTGGTTACTTCATGTGTCATCTGGCTACTTCATGTGTCTTCAGGTTACTTCATGTATCTTCTGGTTTCTTCATGTGTCTTCTGGTTATTTCACGTGTCATCTGGTTACTTCATGTGTCATCTGGTAACTTCATGTGTCTTCTGGTTACTTCATGTATCTTCTGGTTACTACATGTACCATCTGGTTACTTCATGTGTCATCTGGTTACTTACTGTATCTTCTGGCTACTTAATGTGTCTTCTGGTTACTTCATGTGTCTTCTGGTTACTTCATGTGTCTTCTGATTATTTCATGTGTCTTCTGGTTACTTCACGTGTCATCTGGTTACTTCACGTGTCATCTGGTTACTTCATGTGTCTTCTGCTTGCTTCATGTATCTTCTGGTTACTTCATGTGCCATTTGGTTACTTCATATATCATCTGGTTACTTAATGTATCTTCTGGTTACTTCATGTGTCTTCTGGTTACTTCATGTGTCTTCTGGTTACTTCATGTGTCTTCTGGTTACCTCATGTGTCTTCTGGTTACTTCATGTGTATTTTGGTTACTTCATTTGTATTCTGGTTACTTCATGTGTCTTCTGGTTACTTCATGTGCCATTTGGTTACTTCATATATCATCTGGTTACTTAATGTATCATCTGGTTACTTAATGTATCTTCTGGTTACTTCATGTGTCTTCTGGTTACTTCATGTGTCTTCTGGTTACTTCATGTGTCATCTGGTTACTTCATGTGTCTTCTGGTTACTTCATGTGTCATCTGGTTACTTCATGTGTCTTCTGGTTACTTCATGTGTCTTCTGGTTACTTCATGTGTCATCTGGTTACTTCATATGTCATCTGGTTCATATGTCTTCTGGTTACTTCATGTGTCTTCTGGTTACTTCATGTGTCTTCTGGTTACTTCATGTGTCTTCTGGTTACTTCATGTGTCTTCTGGTTACTTCATGTGTCTTCTGGTTACTTCATGTGTCTTCTGGTTACTTCATGTGTCTTCTGGTTACTTCATATGCCATCTGGTTACTTCATGTGTCTTCTGGTTACTGGTTACTTCATGTGTCTTCTGGTTACTTCATGTGTCTTCTGGTTACTTCATGTGTCTTCTGGTTACTTCACGTCATCTGTGGTTACTTCATGTGTTCTGGTTACTTCATGTGTCTTCTGGTTACTTATATGTGTCTTCTGGTTACTTCATGTGTCTTCTGGTTACTTGTCATCTGGTTACTTCATGTGTTCTGGTTACTTCATGTGTCTTCTGGTTACTTCATATGTCTTCTGGTTACTTCATGTGTCATCTGGTTTCTTCATGTGGTTACTTCATCATCTGGTTACTTCATGTGTCTTCTGGTTACTTCATGTGTCTTCTGGTTACTTCATGTGTCTTCTGGTTACTTCATGTGTCTTCTGGTTACTTCATGTGTCTTCTGGTTACTTCACGTGTCTTCTGGTAACTTCATGTGTCTTCTGGTTACTTCATGTGTCTTCTGGTTACTTCATGTGTCTTCTGGATACTTCATGTGTTACTTCATGTGTCTTCTGGTTACTTCATGTGTCTTCTGGTTACTTCATGTGTCTTCTGGTTACTTCATGTGTCTTCTGGTTACTTCATGTGTCTTCTGGTTACTTCACGTGTCTTCTGGTTACTTCATGTGTCTTCTGGTTACTTCATGTGTCTTCTGGTTACTTCATGTGTCTTCTTGTTACTTCATGTGTCTTCTGGTTACTTCATGTGCCATCTGGTTACTTCATGTGTCTTCTGGTTACTTCATATGCCATCTGGTTACTTCATGTGTCTTCTGGTTACTTCATGTGTCTTCTGGTTACTTCATGTGTCTTCTGGTTACTTCATGTGTCTTCTGGTTACTTCATGTGTCTTCTGGTTACTTCATGTGTCTTCTGGTTACTTCATGTGTCTTCTGGTTACTTCATGTGTCTTCTGGTTACTTCATGTGTCTTCTGGTTACTTCATGTGTCTTCTGGTTACTTCATGTGTCTTCTGGTTACTTCATGTGTCTTCTGGTTACTTCATGTGTCTTCTGGTTACTTCATGTGTCATCTGGTTACTTCATGTGTCTTCTGGTTACTTCATGTGTCTTCTGGTTACTTCATGTGTCTTCTGGTTACTTCATGTGTCTTCTGGTTACTTCATGTGTCTTCTGGTTACTTCATGTGTCTTCTGGTTACTTCATGTGTCTTCTGGTTACTTCATGTGTCTTCTGGTTACTTCATGTGTCTTCTGGTTACTTCATGTGTCTTCTGGTTACTTCATGTGTCTTCTGGTTACTTCATGTGTCTTCTGGTTACTTCATGTGTCTTCTGGTTACTTCATGTGTCTTCTGGTTACTTCATGTGTCTTCTGGTTACTTCATGTGTCTTCTGGTTACTTCATGTGTCTTCTGGTTACTTCATGTGTCTTCTGGTTACTTCATGTGTCTTCTGGTTACTTCACGTGTCTTCTGGTTACTTCATGTGTCTTCTGGTTACTTCATGTGTCTTCTGGTTACTTCATGTGTCTTCTGGTTACTTCATGTGTCTCATGTGTCATCTGGTTACTTGATCTCATCTGGTTACTTCATGTGTCTTCTGGTTACTTCATGTGTGGTACTTCACTTCATGTGTCTTCTGTTTACTTCATGTGTCTTCTGGTTACTTCTGTGTCTTCTTACTTCATGTGTCTTCTGGTTACTTCATGTGTCTTCTGGTTACTTCATGTGTCTTCTGGTTACTTCATGTGTCTTCTGGTTACTTCATGTGTCTTCTGGTTACTTCATGTGTCTTCTGGTTACTTCATGTGTCTTCTGGTTACTTCATGTGTCTTCTGGTTACTTCATGTGTCTTCTGGTTACTTCATGTGTCTTCTGGTTACTTCATGTGTCTTCTGGTTACTTCATGTGTCTTCTGGTTACTTCATGTGTCTTCTGGTTACTTCATGTGTCTTCTGGTTACTTCATGTGTCTTCTGGTTACTTCATGTGTCTTCTGGTAACTTCATGTGTCTTCTGGTTACTTCATGTGTCTTCTGGTTACTTCATGTGTCTTCTGGTTACTTCATGTGTCTTCTGGTTACTTCATGTGTCTTCTGGTTACTTCATGTGTCTTCTGGTTACTTCATGTGTCTTCTGGTTACTTCATGTGTCTTCTGGTTACTTCATGTGTCTTCTGGTTACTTCATGTGTCTTCTGGTTACTTCATGTGTCTTCTGGTTACTTCATGTGTCTTCTGGTTACTTCACGTGTCTTCTGGTTACTTCATGTGTCTTCTGGTTACTTCATGTGTCTTCTGGTTACTTCATGTGTCTTCTGGTTACTTCATGTGTCTTCTGGTTACTTCATGTGTCTTCTGGTTACTTCATGTGTCTTCTGGTCATGTGTCTTCTGGTTACTTCATGTGTCTTCTGGTTACTTCATGTGTCTTCTGGTTACTTCATGTGTCTTCTGGTTACTTTATGTGTCTTCTGGTTACTTCATGTGTCTTCTAGTTACTTCATGTGTCTTGTGGTTGCTTCATGTGTACTTCTGTGTCTTCTTACTTCATGTGTCTTCTGGTTACTTCATGTGTCTTCTGGTTACTTCATGTGTCTTCTGGTTACTTCATGTGTCTTCTGGTTACTTCATGTGTCTTCTGGTTACTTCATGTGTCTTCTGGTTACTTCATGTGTCTTCTGGTTACTTCATGTGTCTTCTGGTTACTTCATGTGTCTTCTGGTTACTTCATGTGTCTTCTGGTTACTTCATGTGTCTTCTGGTTACTTCATGTGTCTTCTGGTTACTTCATGTGTCTTCTGGTTACTTCATGTGTCTTCTGGTTACTTCATGTGTCTTCTGGTTACTTCATGTGTCTTCTGGTTACTTCATGTGTCTTCTGGTTACTTCATGTGTATTCTGGTTACTTCATGTGTCTTCTGGTTACTTCATGTGTCATCTGGTTACTTCATGTGTCTTCTGGTTACTTCATGTGTATTCTGTTTACTTCATGTGTCTTCTGGTTACTTCATGTGTCTTCTGGTTACTTCATGTGTCTTCTGGTTACTTCATGTGTCTTCTGGTTACTTCATGTGTATTCTGGTTACTTCATGTGTCTTCTGGTTACTTCATGTGTCTTCTGTACTTCATGTGTATTCTGGTTACTTTACTTCATGTGTCTTCTGGTTACTTCATGTGTCTTCTGGTTACTTCATGTGTCTTCTGGTTACTTCATGTGTCTTCTGGTAACTTCATGTGTACTTCATGTGTGTCTTCTGGTTACTTCATGTGTCTTCTGGTTACTTCATGTGTCATCTGGTTACTTCATGTGTCTTCTGGTAACTTCATGTGTCTTCTGGTTACTTCATGTGTCTTCTGGTAACTTCATGTGTCTTCTGGTAACTTCATGTGTCTTCTGGTTACTTCATGTGTCTTCTGGTTACTTCATGTGTCTTCTGGTTACTTCATGTGTCTTCTGGTTACTTCATGTGTCTTCTGGTTACTTCATGTGTCTTCTGGTAACTTCATGTGTCTTCTGGTAACTTCATGTGTCTTCTGGTAACTTCATGTGTCTTCTGGTAACTTCATGTGTCTTCTGGTTACTTCATGTGTCTTCTGGTTACTTCATGTGTCTTCTGGTTACTTCATGTGTCTTCTGGTTACTTCATGTGTCTTCTGGTAACTTCATGTGTCTTCTGGTTACTTCATGTGTCTTCTGGTAACTTCATGTGTCTTCTGGTAACTTCATGTGTCTTCTGGTTACTTCATGTGTCTTCTGGTTACTTCATGTGTCTTCTGGTTACTTCATGTGTCTTCTGGTAACTTCATGTGTCTTCTGGTTACTTCATGTGTCTTCTGGTTACTTCATGTGTCTTCTGGTTACTTCATGTGTCTTCTGGTTACTTCATGTGTCTTCTGGTTACTTCATGTGTCTTCTGGTTACTTCATGTGTCTTCTGGTTACTTCATGTGTCTTCTGGTTACTTCATGTGTCTTCTGGTTACTTCATGTGTCTTCTGGTAACTTCATGTGTCTTCTGGTTACTTCATGTGTCTTCTGGTTACTTCATGTGTATTCTGGTTACTTCATGTGTCTTCTGGTTACTTCATGTGTCTTCTGGTTACTTCATGTGTCTTCTGGTTACTTCATGTGTATTCTGGTTACTTCATGTGTCTTCTGGTTACTTCATGTGTCTTCTGGTTACTTCATGTGTCTTCTGGTTACTTCATGTGTCTTCTGGTTACTTCATGTGTCTTCTGGTTACTTCATGTGTCTTCTGGTTACTTCATGTGTCTTCTGGTTACTTCATGTGTCTTCTGGTTACTTCATGTGTCTTCTGGTTACTTCATGTGTCTTCTGGTTACTTCATGTGTCTTCTGGTTACTTCATGTGTCTTCTGGTTACTTCATGTGTATTCTGGTTACTTCATGTGTCTTCATGTGCTGGTAACTTCATGTGTCTTCTGGTTACTTCATGTGTCATCTCGTTACTTCATGTGTCTTCTGGTTACTTCATGTGTCTTCACTTCTGTGTCTTCTTACTTCATGTGTCTTCTGGTTACTTCATGTGTCTTCTGGTTACTTCATGTGTCTTCTGGTTACTTCATGTGTCTTCTGGTTACTTCATGTGTATTCTGGTTACTTCATGTGTCTTCTGGTTACTTCATGTGTATTCTGGTTACTTCATGTGTCTTCTGGTTACTTCATGTGTCTTCTGGTTACTTCATGTGTCTTCTGGTTACTTCATGTGTCTTCTGGTAACTTCATGTGTCTTTATCGTTGTTTTATATTTCTATTGTCGTTTCGTTCTTTTTCTATTATTTTTTCACAGTTTTTCCACTTTGTCTCTTTTCTCTGTTAGTTATTCTTTTTAATTATCTCTTGATATTGCTTACTTTTCTTCTCTGTCTGTCTGTCTCTCTCTTTATATATATATATATATATATATATATATATATATATATATATATATATATATATATATATGTATTTATGTATGAATGTATATATCTCTGTCTTCTATCGGTATTATTGTGTTTATTAGTTACTCAGCTGATCTCTCTAGTCTTTTTTTAACATCTTTTTCTGTTTCTTTTGTGTTTATGTCTCTCTTTCACCCTATATGTTTTTGTCTTCTCCTTTTCTTTAATCTATCTCTTTTTGTCTCTCATCCTCTCTTTTCGAGTCTTGTCTCTTCTGTGGTATTTTTGGTGTTTCTCTGACCTATCATTTGGTTGTTTTTCTTATCTCTCATTGCTTCATCTTATTCTCAGTAATTTTCTAATATTCTCTATTTTTTCTTGAATGGCTTTCTTTTGTTTCATCTTTCTCGTTCTTTCCATTCCATTCGTTATCACTTCCCCTTCCACTCTCTATTTCTTTTCCTATCTCTCCATCGTCGTTCCCCTCTTCCTATTTTCCTTTTTATCACTCCCAATTTTTCCATTTTCTTCCTCTATTTCTTTCCTCTTCCATTTACCGTCATTGCCTCACTTAACAATCCTTACATTCTTTCCTAACCAAGTTTGTGTTTTACGCCTCTTCCCCCTATCCACCTTCTTCCTAGCTGTCCTCCATCCATTTCTCTCCCTCTCTCCTCATGTCTTCTATCGCCTTCTATCTCCCTCTCTCTCCTTCACTCCATCGCCATGCCAACATCAACACTCTTTGCAGGAACATACTTGACACATATTCTCATGTACAAGAACAATGTTGTCAACTCACAACACTAGGACAGTCTGCATCACTAGGACAGTCTGCATCACTACGACAGTCTGCAACACTAGGACAGTCTGCAACACTAGGACAGTCTGCAACACTAGGACAGTCTGCAACACTAGGACAGTCTGCAACACTAGGACAGTCTGCAACACTAGGACAGTCTGCAACACTAGGACAGTCTGCAACACTAGGACAGCCTGCATCACTAGGACAGTCTGCAACACTAGGACAGTCTGCATCACTAGGACAGTCTGCATCACTAGGACAGTCTGCAACACTAGGACAGTCTGCAACACTAGGACAGTCTGCAACACTAGGACAGTCTGCAACACTAGGACAGTCTGCAACACTAGGACAGTCTGCAACACTAGGACAGTCTGCAACACTAGGACAGTCTGCATCACTAGGACAGTCTGCAACACTAGGACAGTCTGCATCACTAGGACAGTCTGCATCACTAGGACAGTCTGCAACACTAGGACAGTCTGCAACACTAGGACAGTCTGCAACACTAGGACAGTCTGCAACACTAGGACAGTCTGCATCACTAGGACAGTCTCCGACACTAGGACAGTCTGCATCACTAGGACAGTCTGCAACACTAGGACAGTCTGCAACACTAGGACAGTCTGCAACACTAGGACAGTCTGCAACACTAGGACAGTCTGCAACACTAGGACAGTCTGCAACACTAGGACAGTCTGCAACACTAGGACAGTCTGCAACACTAGGACAGTCTGCAACACTAGGACAGTCTGCAACACTAGGACAGTCTGCAACACTAGGACAGTCTGCATCACTAGGACAGTCTGCATCACTAGGACAGTCTGCATCACTAGGACAGTCTGCATCACTAGGACAGTCTGCAACACTAGGACAGTCTCCGACACTAGGACAGTCTGCATCACTAGGACAGTCTCCGACACTAGGACAGTCTGCATCACTAGGACAGTCTGCAACACTAGGACAGTCTGCAACACTAGGACAGTCTGCAACACTAGGACAGTCTGCAACACTAGGACAGTCTGCAACACTAGGACAGTCTGCAACACTAGGACAGTCTGCATCACTAGGACAGTCTCCGACACTAGGACAGTCTGCATCACTAGGACAGTCTGCAACACTAGGACAGTCTGCAACACTAGGACAGTCTGCAACACTAGGACAGTCTGCAACACTAGGACAGTCTGCAACACTAGGACAGTCTGCAACACTAGGACAGTCTGCATCACTAGGACAGTCTGCAACACTAGGACAGTCTGCATCACTAGGACAGTCTGCAACACTAGGACAGTCTGCAACACTAGGACAGTCTGCATCACTAGGACAGTCTGCAACACTAGGACAGTCTGCAACACTAGGACAGTCTGCAACACTAGGACAGTCTGCAACACTAGGACAGTCTGCAACACTAGGACAGTCTGCAACACTAGGACAGTCTGCAACACTAGGACAGTCTGCAACACTAGGACAGTCTGCAACACTAGGACAGTCTGCAACACTAGGACAGTCTGCAACACTAGGACAGTCTGCAACACTAGGACAGTCTGCAACACTAGGACAGTCTGCAACACTAGGACAGTCTGCAACACTAGGACAGTCTGCAACACTAGGACAGTCTGCAACACTAGGACAGTCTGCAACACTAGGACAGTCTGCAACACTAGGACAGTCTGCATCACTAGGACAGTCTGCAACACTAGGACAGTCTGCATCACTAGGACAGTCTGCAACACTAGGACAGTCTGCAACACTAGGACAGTCTGCATCACTAGGACAGTCTGCAACACTAGGACAGTCTGCATCACTAGGACAGTCTGCAACACTAGGACAGTCTGCAACACTAGGACAGTCTGCATCACTAGGACAGTCTGCAACACTAGGACAGTCTGCAACACTAGGACAGTCTGCAACACTAGGACAGTCTGCAACACTAGGACAGTCTGCAACACTAGGACAGTCTGCATCACTACGACAGTCTGCATCACTACGACAGTCTGCAACACTAGGACAGTCTGCATCACTACGACAGTCTGCATCACTACGACAGTCTGCAACACTAGGACAGTCTGCATCACTACGACAGTCTGCATCACTAGGACAGTCTGCATCACTAGGACAGTCTGCATCACTAGGACAGTCTGCAACATTAGGACAGTCTGCATCACTAGGACAGTCTGCATCACTAGGACAGTCTGCATCACTAGGACAGTCTGCATCACTAGGACAGTCTGCATCACTAGGACAGTCTGCATCACTACGACAGTCTGCATCACTAGGACAGTCTGCATCACTAGGACAGTCTGCATCACTACGACAGTCTGCATCACTAGGACAGTCTGCATCACTAGGACAGTCTGCATCACTACGACAGTCTGCATCACTAGGACAGTCTGCATCACTACGACAGTCTGCATCACTAGGACAGTCTGCATCACTACGACAGTCTGCATCACTAGGACAGTCTGCAACACTAGGACAGTCTGCAACACTAGGACAGTCTGCAACACAAGGACAGTCTCCAACACTAGGACAGTCTGCAACACTAGGACAGTCTGCAACACTAGGACAGTCAGCAACACTAGGAGAGTCTCCGACACTAGGACAGTCTGCAACACTAGGACAGTCTCCGACACTAGGACAGTCTGCAACACTAGGACAGTCTGCAACACTAGGACAGTCTGCAACACTAGGACAGTCTGCAACACTAGGAGAGTCTCCGACACTAGGAGAGTCTGCAACACTAGGACAGTCTGCAACACTAGGACAGTCTGCAACACTAGGACAGTCTGCAACACTAGGACAGTCTGCAACACTAGGACAGTCTGCAACACTAGGACAGTCTGCAACACTAGGACAGTCTCCGACACTAGGACAGTCTGCAACACTAGGACAGTCTGCAACACTAGGACAGTCTCCGACACTAGGACAGTCTGCAACACTAGGACAGTCTGCAACACTAGGACAGTCTGCAACACTAGGACAGTCTGCAACACTAGGAGAGTCTCCGACACTAGGACAGTCTGCAACATTAGGACAGTCTCCGACACTAGGAGAGTCTGCAACACTAGGACAGTCTGCAACACTAGGACAGTCTGCAACACTAGGACAGTCTGCAACACTAGGAGAGTCTCCGACACTAGGACAGTCTGCAAAACTTAGACAGTCTGCAACACTAGGACAGTCTGCAACACTAGGACAGTCTGCAACACTAGGACAGTCTGCAACACTAGGACAGTCTGCAACACTAGGACAGACTGCAACACTAGGACAGCCTGCAACACTAGGACAGCCTGCAACACTAGGAGAGTCTCCGACACTAGGACAGTCTGCAACACTAGGACAGTCTGCAACACTAGGACAGTCTGCAACACTAGGACAGTCTGCAACACTAGGACAGTCTGCAACACTAGGAGAGTCTCCGACACTAGGACAGTCTGCAACACTAGGACAGTCTGCAACACTAGGACAGTCTGCAACACTAGGACAGTCTGCAACACTAGGACAGTCTGCAACACTAGGAGAGTCTCCGACACTAGGACAGTCTGCAACACTAGGACAGTCTGCAACACTAGGACAGTCTGCAACACTAGGACAGTCTCCGACACTAGGACAGTCTCCAACACTAGGACAGTCTCCGACACCAGGACAGTCTCCGACACTAGGACAGTCTCCAACACTAAGACAGTCTCCAACACTAGGACAGTCTCCAACATTAGGACAGTCTCCAACACTAGGACAGTCTCCAACTCTAGGACAGTCTCGAACACTAGGACAGTCTCCAACACTATTACAGTCTTCGACACAAGGAAAGTCTCCATCACAATGAACAGTCTCCAGTACTAGGACAGTTTCCAACACTACGACAGTCTCCATCACTACGACAGTTTCCAACACTAGGACAGTCTCCAACACAAGGACAGTCTCCAACACTACGACAGTCTTCAACACTAGGACAGTCTCCAACGCTAGGACAGTCTCCAACACTAGGACAGTCTGCAACACTAGGACATTCTCCAACACTAGGGTAGTCTCCGACACTAGTGCAGTCTCCAACACTAGGACAGTCTCCAACTCTAGGACAGTCTCCAACACTACGACAGTCTCCAACACTACGACAGTCTTCAACACTAGGACAGTCTCCGACACTAGGACAGTCTGCAACACTAGGACAGTCACCAACATTAGGACAGTCTCGGACACTAGGACAGTCTTCAACACTAGGACAGTCTCCGACACTAGGGCAGTCTCCAACACTAGGACAGTCTCCAACGCTAGGACAGTCTCCAACACTAGGACAGTCTCCAACACTTGGACAGTCTCCAACACTAGGACAGTCTCCAACACTAGGACAGTCTCCGACACTAGGACAGACTCCGACACTAGGACAGTCTCAAACACTAGGACAGTCTCCGACACTAGGACAGTCTCCATCACTAGGGCAGTCTCCGACACTAGGACAGTCTCCAACACTAGGACAGTCTCCGACACTAGGACAGTCTCCAACACTAGAACAGTCTCCAACACTAGGACAGTCTCCGACACTAGGACAGTCTCCGACACTAGGAAAGTCTCCATCACTAGGACAGTCTCCAGCACTAGGACAGTTTCCAACACTACGACAGTCTCCAGCACTAGGACAGTTTCCAACACTACGACAGTCTCCAGCACTAGGACAGTTTCCAACACTACGACAGTCTCCAGCACTAGGACAGTTTCCAACACTACGACAGTCTCCAGCACTAGGACAGTTTCCAACACTACGACAGTCTCCAGCACTAGGACAGTTTCCAACACTACGACAGTCTCCAGCATTAGGACAGTTTCCAACACTACGACAGTCTCCAGCACTAGGACAGTTTCCAATACTAGGACAGTCTCCGACACTAGGACAGTCTCCATCACTAGGGCAGTCTCCGACACTAGGACAGTCTCCAACACTAGGACAGTCTCCGACACTAGGACAGTCTCCAACACTAGGACAGTCTCCAACACTCGGACAGTCTCCGACACTAGAACAGTCTCCAACACTAGGACAGTTTCCAACACTAGGACAGTCTCCAACATTAGGACAATCTCCGACACTAGGGCAGTCTCCAACACTAGAACAGTCTCCAACACTAGGACAGTCTCCAACACTAGGACAGTCTTCGACACTAGGAAAGTCTCCATCACTAGAACAGTCTCCAACACTAGGACAGTCTCCAGCACTACGACAGTCTTCAACACTAGGACAGTCTCCAACACTAGAACAGTCTCCAACACTAGGACAGTCTCCAACATTAGGACAATCTCCGACACTAGGGCAGTCTCCAACACTAGAACAGTCTCCAACACTAAGACAGTTTCCAACACTAGGACAGTCTCCAACATTAGGACAATCTCCGACACTAGGGCAGTCTCCAACACTAGAACAGTCTCCAACACTAGGGCAGTCTCCAACACTAGAACAGTCTCCAACACTACGACAGTCTCCATCACTAGGACAGTTTCCAACACTAGGGCAGTCTCCAACACTAGGACAGTCTCCAGCACTACTACAGTCTTCAACACTAGGACAGTCTCCAACGCTGGGACAGTCTCCAACACTAGGACAGTCTCCAACACTACGACAGTCTCCAACACTAGGACAGTCTCCAACACTAGGACAGTCTCCAACACTAGGACAGTCTCCAACACTAGGACAGTCTCCGACACTAGGACAGTCTTCGACAGTAGGACAGTATCAAACACTAGGACAGTCTCCGACATTAGGACAGTCTTCATCACTAGGGCAGTCTCCGACACTAGGACAGTCTCCAACATTAGGAGAGTCTCCAACACTAGGGCAGTCTCCGACACTAGGGCAGTCTCCAACACTAGGACAGTCTCCAACACTAGGACAGTCTCCAACACTAGGACAGTCTCCAACACTAGGACAGTCTCCAACACTAGGACAGTCTCCAACACTACGACAGTCTCCAACACTAGGACAGTCCTCGACACTAGGACAGTATCAAACACTAGGACAGTCTCCGACACTAGGATAGTCCTCATCACTAGGGCAGTCTCCAGCACTAGGACAGTCTCCAACACTAGGACAGTCTCCGACACTAGGACAGTCTCCAACACTAGAACAGTCTCCAACACTAGGACAGTCTCCGACTCTAGGACAGTCTCCGACACTAGGACAGTCTCCAACACTAAGACAGTCTCCAACACTAGGACAGTCTCCAACATTAGGACAGTCTCCAACAATAGGACAGTTTCGAACACTAGGACAGTCTCGAACACTAGGACAGTCTCCAACAAAAGGACAGTCTTCGACACAAGGAAAGTCTCCATCACTAGGACAGTCTCCAGCACTAGGACAGTTTCCAACACTACGACAGTCTCCATCACTAGGGCAGTTTCCAACACTAGGACAGTCTACAACACTACGACAGTCTCCATCACTAGGACAGTCTCCAACACTAGGACAGTCTACAACACTAGGACAGTCTCCAACACTAGGACAGTCTCCAACACTAGGACAGTCTCAAACACTAGGACAGTCTCCGACACTAGGACAGTCTCCATCACTAGGGCAGTCTCCGACACTAGAACAGTCTCCAACACTAGGACAGTCTCTGACACTAGGACAGTCTCCGACACTAGGACAGTCTCCAACACTAGGACAGTCTCCGACACTAGGGCAGTCTCCAAAACTAGGACAGTATCCAACACTAGGACAGTCTCCAACACTAGGACAGTCTCCAACACTAGGACAGTCTTCAACACTAGGACAGTCTCAAACACTAGGACAGTCTCCGACACTAGGACAGTCTCCATCACTAGGGCAGTCTCCGACACTAGGACAGTCTCCAACACTAGGACAGTCTCCAACATTAGGACAGTCTCCGACACTAGGACAGTCTCCAACACTAGGACAGTCTCCGACACTAGGGCAGTCTCCAAAAACAGGACAGTATCCAACACTAGGACAGTCTCCAACACTAGGACAGTCTCCAACACTAGGACAGTCTCCAACATTAGGACAGTCTCCGACACTAGGACAGTCTCCAACACTAGGACAGTCTCCGACACTAGGGCAGTCTCCAAAACTAGGACAGTATCCAACACTAGGACAGTCTCCAACACTAGGACAGTCTTCAACACTAGGACAGTCTCAAACACTAGGACAGTCTCCGACACTAGGACAGTCTCCATCACTAGGGCAGTCTCCGACACTAGGACAGTCTCCAACACTAGGACAGTCTCCGACACTAGGAGAGTCTCCAACACTAGAACAGTCTCTAACACTAGGACAGTCTCCGACACTAGGACAGTCTCCATCACTAGGACAGTCTCCGACACTAGGGCAGTCTCCAACACTAGGACAGTATCCAACACTAGGACAGTCTCCGACACTAGGACAGTCTCCAACACTTGGACAGTCTCCGACACTAGGAGAGTCTCCAACACTAGAACAGTCTCTAACACTAGGACAGTCTCGGACACTAGGACAGTCTCCAACACTAGGACAGTCTCCGACACTAGGGCAGTCTCCAACACTAGGACAGTATCCAACACTAGGACAGTCTCCAACACTAGGACAGTCTCCAACACTAGGACAGCCTTCAACACTAGGACAGTCTCAAACACTAGGACAGTCTCCGACACTAGGACAGTCTCCGACACTAGGACATTCTACAACACTAGGACAGTCTTCGACACTAGGACAGTCTCCATCACTAGGACAGTCTCAAACACTAGGACAGTCTCCGACACTAGGACAGTCTCCGACACTAGGACAGTCTACAACACTAGGACAGTCTTCGACACTAGGACAGTCTCCATCACTAGGACAGTTTCCAACACTAGGACAGTCTCCAACACTAGGACAGTCTCCAACACTCGGACAGTCTCCGACACTAGGACAGTCTCCGACACAAGGACAGTCTACAACACTAGGACAGTCTTCGACACTAGGACAGTCTCCATCACTAGGACAGTTTCCAAAACTAGGACAGTCTCCAACACTAGGACAGTCTCCAACACTCGGACAGTCTCCGACACTAGAACAGTCTCTAACACTAGGACAGTCTCCGACACTAGGACAGTCTCCAACACTAGGACAGTCTCCAACACTCGGACAGTCTCCGACACTAGAACAGTCTCCAACACTAGAACAGTCTCCAACACTAGGACAGTCTCCAACACTAGGACAGTCTCCAACATTAGGACAGTCTCCGACACTAGGACAGTCTCCAACACTAGAACAGTCTCCTACACTAGGACAGTCTCCAACATTAGGACAGTCTTCGACACTAGGAAAGTCTCCATCACTAGGACAGTCTCAAACACTAGGACAGTTTCCTACACTACGACAGTCTCCAACACTAGGACAGTCTCCAACGATGGGACAGTCTCCAACACTAGAACAGTCTCCATCACTAGGACTATTTCCAACACTAGGGCAGTCTCCAACACTAGGACAGTCTCCAGCACTACGACAGTCTTCAACACTAGGACAGTCTCCAACGATGGGACAGTCTCCAACACTAGAACAGTCTCCAACACTAGGACAGTCCCCAACACTAGGACAGTCTCCAACACTAGGACAGTCTCCAACACTAGGACAGTCTTCAACAATAGGACAGTCTCCAACTCTTGGACAGTCTGCAACACTAGGACAGTCTCCAACATTAGGACAGTCTCGGACACTAGGACAGTCTCCGACACTAGGATAGTTCTCATCACTTGGGCAGTCTCCAGCACTAGGACAGTCTCCAACACTAGGACAGTCTCCGACACTAGGACAGTCTCCAACACTAGAACAGTCTCCAACACTAGGACAGTCTCCGACTCTAGGACAGTCTCCGACACTAGGACAGTCTCCAACACTAAGACAGTCTCCAACACTAGGACAGTCTCCAACATTAGGACAGTCTCCAACACTAGGACAGTCTCGAACGCTAGGACAGTCTCGAACACTAGGACAGTCTCCAACACTAGGACAGTCTCCAACACTAAGACAGTCTCCAACACTAGGACAGTCTCCAACATTAGGACAGTCTCCAACACTAGGACAGTATCCAACACTAGGACAGTCTTCGACACAAGGAAAGTCTCCATCACTAGGACAGTCTCCAGCACTAGGACAGTTTCCAACACTACGACAGTCTCCATCAATAGGGCAGTTTCCAACACTAGGACACTCTCCAACACAAGGACAGTCTCCAACACTACAACAGTCTTCAACACTAGGACAGTCTCCAACGCTAGGACAGTCTCCAACACTAGGACAGTCTGCAACACTAGGACAGTCTCCATCACTAGGATAGTCTCCGACACTAGGGCAGTCTACAACACTAGGACAGTCTCCAACACTAGGACAGTCTCCAACACTAGGACAGTCTCAAACACTAGAACAGTCTCCGACACTAGGACAGTCTCCATCACTAGGGCAGTCTCCGACACTAGAACAGTCTCCAACACTAGGACAGTCTCTGACACTAGGAGAGACTCCAACACTTGAACAGTCTCCAACACTAGGACAGTCTCCGTCACTAGGACAGTCTCCGACACTAGGACAGTCTCCATCACTAGGACAGTCTCCAACACTAGGACAGTCTCCAACATTAGGACAGTCTCCGACACTAGGACAGTCTCCAACACTAGGACAGTCTCCGACACTAGGGCAGTCTCCAAAACTAGGACAGTATCCAACACTAGGACAGTCTCCAACACTAGAACAGTCTCCAACACTAGGACAGTCTTCAACACTAGGATAGTCTCAAACACTAGGACAGTCTCCGACACTAGGACAGTCTCCATCACTAGGGCAGTCTCCAACACTAGGACAGTCTCCAACACTAGGACAGTCTCCGACACTAGGAGAGTCTCCAACACTAGAACAGTCTCTAACACTAGGACAGTCTCCGACACTAGGACAGTCTCCATCACTAGGACAGTATCCAACACTAGGACAGTCTCCTACACTAGGACAGTCTCCAACACTAGGACAGTCTCCTACACTAGGACAGTCTCCAACACTAGGACAGTCTCCGACACTAGGAGAGTCTCCAACACTAGAACAGTCTCTAACACTAGGACAGTCTCGGACACTAGGACAGTCTCCAACACTAGGACAGTCTCCGACACTAGGGCAGTCTCCAACACTAGGACAGTATCCAACACTAGGACAGTCTCCAACACTAGGACAGTCTCCAACACTAGGACAGTCTTCAACACTAGGACAGTCTCAAACACTAGGACACTCTCCGACACTAGGACAGTCTCCATCACTATGTCAGTCTCCGACACTAGGACAGTCTCCGACACTAGGACAGTCTCCAACACTAGGACAGTCTTCGACACTAGGAAAGTCTCCATCACTAGGACAGTCTCAAACACTAGGACAGTTTCCAACACTAGGACAGTCTCCAACACTAGGACTGTCTCAAACACTAGGACAGTTTCCAACACTAGGACAGTCTCCGACACTAGGACAGTTTCCAACACTAGGACAGTCTCCAACACTAGGACAGTTTCCAACACTAGGACAGTCTCCAACACTAGGACAGTTTCCAACACTAGGACAGTCTCCAACACTAGGACAGTCTCCAACACTAGGACAGTCTTCAACACTTGGACAGTCTCCGACACTAGGACAGTTTCCAACACTAGGACAGTCTCCGACACTAGGACAGTTTCCAACACTACGACAGTCTTCAACACTAGGACAGTCTCCAACACTAGGACAGTTTCCAACACTAGGACAGTCTCCGACACTAGGACAGTCTCCAGCACTACGACAGTCTTCAACACTAGGACAGTCTCCAACACTAGGACAGTCTCCAACACTAGGACAGTCTCCAACACTAGGACAGTCTTCAACACTTGGACAGTCTCAAACACTAGGACAGTCTCCGACACTAGGACAGTCTCCCTCACTAGGGCAGTCTCCGACACTAGGACAGTCTCCTACACTAGGACAGTCTCCGGCACTAGGAGAGTGTCCAACACTAGAACAGTCTCTAACACTAGGACAGTCTCCGACACTAGGAGAGTCTCCGACACTAGGACAGTCTCCAACACTAGGACAGCCTCCAACACTAGGACAGTCTCCAACACTAAGACAGTCTGGAACACTAGGACAGTCTCCAACACTAGGACAGTCTTCGACACTAGGAAAGTCTCCATCAATAGGACAGTCTCCAACACTAGGACAGTTTCCAACACTACGACAGTCTCCATCACTAGGACGGTCTCCAACACTACGACAGTCTTCAACACTAGGACAGTCTCCAACGCTAGGACAGTCTCCAACACTAGGACAGTCTGCAACACTAGGACAGTCTCCAACACTAGGATAGTCTCCGACACTAGGGCAGTCTCCAACACTAGGACAGTCCCCAACACTAGGACAGTCTCCAACATTAGGACAGTCTCCAACACTAGGACAGTCTTCAACACTAGGACAGTCTCCAAGTCTTGGACAGTCTCCAACATTAGGACAGTCTCCAACACTAGGACAGTCCCCAACACTAGGACAGTCTCCAACACTAGGACAGTCCCCAACACTAGGACAGTCTCCAACATTAGGACAGTCTCCAACACTAGGACAGTCTCCAACACTAGGACAGTCTCCAACACTAGGACAGTCTCCAACATTAGGACAGTCTCCAACACTAGGACAGTCTCCAACATTAGGACAGTCTCCAACATTAGGACAGTCTCCAACACTAGGACAGTCTCCAACACTAGGATAGTCTCCGACACTAGGGCAGTCTCCAACACTAGGACAGTCCCCAACACTAGGACAGTCTCCAACATTAGGACAGTCTCCAACACTAGGACAGTCTCCAACACTAGGACAGTCTCCAACACTAGGACAGTCTCCAACATTAGGACAGTCTCCAACACTAGGACAGTCCCCAACACTAGGACAGTCTCCAACATTAGGACAGTCTCCAACACTAGGACAGTCTGCAACACTAGGACAGTCTCCAACACTAGGATAGTCTCCGACACTAGGGCAGTCTCCAACACTAGGACAGTCCCCAACACTAGGACAGTCTCCAACATTAGGACAGTCTCCAACACTAGGACAGTCTGCAACACTAGGACAGTCTCCGACATTAGGACAGTCTCGGACACTAGGACAGTCTCCAACACTAGGACAGTCTCCAACACTAGGAGAGTCTCCAACACTAGGGCAGTCTCCAACTCAACGACAGTCTCCAACACTAGGACAGTCTCCAACACTAGGACAGTCTCCGACACTAGGACAGTCTCCGACACTAGGACACTCTCCAGCACTATGACAGTCTCTGAAACTAGGACAGTCTCCAACACTAGGACAGTCTCCAACACTAGGACAGTCTCCAACACTAGGAGAGTCTCCAACACTAGGGCAGTCTCCAACTCAACGACAGTCTCCAACACTAGGACAGTCTCCAACACTAGGACAGTCTCCAACACTAGGACAGTCTCCAACACTAGGACAGTCTCCAACACTAGAACAGTCTCCAACACTAGGACAGTCTCCAACACTAGGACAGTCTTCGACACTAGGAAAGTCTGCATCACTAGGACAGTCTCTAACACTAGGACAGTCTCCAGCACTAAGTCAGTCTTCAACACTAGGACAGTCTCCAACGCTGGGACAGTCTCCAACACTAGGACAGTCTCCAACACTAGGACAGTCTCCAACACTACGTCAGTCTTCAACACTAGGACAGTCTCCAACGCTGGGACAGTCTCCAACACTAGGACAGTCTCCAACACTAGGACAGTCTCCAACACTAGGACAGTCTCCAACACTAGGACAGTCTCCAACACTACGTCAGTCTTCAACACTAGGACAGTCTCCAACGCTGGGACAGTCTCCAACACTAGGACAGTCTCCAACACTAGGACAGTCTCCAACACTAGGACAGTCTCCAACACTAGGACAGTCTCCAACACTAGGACGGTCTCCAACACTACGACAGTCTTCAACACTAGGACAGTGTCCAACACAAGGGCAGTCGTCAGCAGTAGTACAATCTCCAACACAAGAGCGGTCTCCAACACTAGGACAGCCTTCAACTTAAGTTCAGTGGCTAACACTAGGGCAGGGTCCAACACATGGACACTCTCCAACACTAGGACAGTCTCCAACACTAGGGCAGTCTCCAACTCAACGACAGTCTCCAACACTAGGACAGTCTCCAACACTAGGACAGTCTCCGACACTAGGACAGTCTCCGACACTAGGACAGTCTCCAGCACTATGACAGTCTCTGACACTAGGACAGTCTCCATCACTAGGGCAGTCTCCGACACTAGGACAGTCTCCAACACTAGGACAGTCACCGACACTAGGACAGTCTCCAACACTAGGACAGTCTTCAACACTCGGACAGTCTCCGACACTAGAACAGTCTCCAACACTAGGACAGTCTCCAACACTAAGACAGTCTCCAACATTAGGACAGTCTCCGACACTAGGACAGTCTCCAACACTAGAACAGTCTCCAACACTAGGACAGTCTCCAACACTAGGACAGTCTTCGACACTAGGAAAGTCTCCAACGCTGGGACAGTGTCCAACACTAGGACAGTCTCCAACACTAGGGCAGTCTCCAACACTAGGACAGTCTCCAGCACTACGACAGTCTTCAACACTAGGACAGTCTCCAACGCTATGACAGTGTCCAACACTAGGACAGTCTCCAACACTAGGGCAGTCTCCAACACTAGGACAGTCTCCAACATTAGGACAATCTCCGACACTAGGACAGTCTCCAACACTAGAACAGTCTCCAACACTAGGACAGTCTCCAACACTAGGACAGTCTCCAACACTAGGACAGTCTCCAACACTAGGACAGTCTTCGACACTAGGAAAGTCTGCATCACTAGGACAGTCTCCAACACTAGGACAGTCTCCAACACTAGGACAGTCTTCGACACTAGGACAGTTTCCAACACTAGGACAGTCTCCAACATTAGGACAATCTCCGACACTAGGACAGTCTCAAACACTAGGACAGTCTTCAACACTAGGACAGTCTCCAACGCTGGGACAGTGTCCAACACTAGGACAGTCTCCATCACTAGGACTGTTTCCAACACTAGGACGGTCTCCAGCACTACGTCAGTCTTCAACACTAGGACAGTCTCCAACGCTGGGACAGTCTCCAACACTAGGACAGTCTCCAACACTAGGACAGTCTCCAACACTAGGACAGTCTCCAAAACTAGAACAGTCTCCAACACTAGGACGGTCTCCAACACTACGACAGTCTTCAACACTAGGACAGTGTCCAACACAAGGGCAGTCGTCAGCAGTAGTACAATCTCCAACACAAGAGCGGTCTCCAACACTAGGACAGCCTTCAACTTAAGTACAGTGGCTAACACTAGGGCAGGGTCCAACACATGGACACTCTCCAACACTAGGACAGTCTCCAACACAATCGCAGCCCCCACAACCAGGACAGTCTCCAACACTAGGACAGTCTCCAACACTAGGACAGTCTCGAACACTAGGACAGTCTCCAACACTAGGACAGTCTTCGACACTAGGAAAGTCTCTATCACTAGGACAGTCTCCAGCACTAGGACAGTTTCCAACACTAGGACAGTCTCCAACACAAGGACAGTCTCCAACACTACGACAGTCTTCAACACTAGGACAGTCTCCAACGCTAGGACAGTCTCCAACACTAGGACAGTCTGCAACACTAGGACAGTCTCCAACACTAGGATAGTCTCCGACACTAGGGCAGTCTCCAACACTAGGACACTCTCCAACACTAGGACAGTCTCCAACACTAGGACAGTCTCCAACACTAGGACAGTCTTCAACACTTGGACAGTCTCAAACACTAGGACAGTCTCCGACACTAGGACAGTCTCCATCACTAGGGCAGTCTCCAACACTAGGACAGTCTCCAACACTAGGACAGTCTTCAACACTAGGACAGTCTCGAACACTAGGACAGTCTCCAACACTAGGACAGTCTTCGACACTAGGAAAGTCTCTATCACTGGGACAGTCTCCAGCACTAGGACAGTTTCGAACACTACGACAGTCTCCATCACTAGGACAGTTTCCAACACTAGGACAGTCTCCAACACAAGGACAGTCTCCAACACTACGACAGTCTTCAACACTAGGAGAATCTCCAACGCTAGGACAGTCTCAAACACTAGGACAGTCTCCAACATTAGGACAGTCTCCAACACTAGGACAGTCTCCAACACTAGGACAGTCTCGAACACTAGGAGAGTCTCCAACACTAGGACAGTCTCCAACACTAGGACAGTCTCCAACACTAGGACAGTCTTCAACACTAGGACAGACTCCGACACTAGGACAATCTGCAACACTAGGACAGTCTTCAACACTAGGACAGTCTCCAACACTAGGACAGTCTCCGACACTAGGACAGTCTCCGACACTAGGGCAGTCTCGGACACTAGGACAGTCTCCAACTCTAGGACAGTCTCGAACACTAGGAGAGTCTCCAACACTAGGACAGTCTCCAACACTAGGACAGTCTCCAACACTAGGACAGTCTTCAACACTAGGACAGACTCCGACACTAGGACAATCTGCAACACTAGGACAGTCTCCAACACTAGGACAGTCTCAAACACTAGGACAGTCTCCGACACTAGGACAGTCTCCGACACTAGGGCAGTCTCGGACACTAGGACAGTCTCCAACACTAGGACAGTCTCCAACACTAGGACAGTCTCCAACACTAGGACAGTCTCAAACACTAGGACAGTCTCCATCACTAGGACAGTCTCCGACACTAGGGCAGTCTCCAACACTAGGACAGTATCCAACACTAGGACAGTCTCCGACACTAGGACAGTCTCCAACACTAGGACAGTCTCCGACACTAGGAGAGTCTCCAACACTAGAACAGTCTCTAACACTAGGACAGTCTCGGACACTAGGACAGTCTCCAACACTAGGACAGTCTCCGACACTAGGGCAGTCTCCAACACTAGGACAGTATCCAACACTAGGACAGTCTCCAACACTAGGACAGTCTCCAACACTAGGACAGTCTTCAACACTAGGACAGTCTCAAACACAAGGACACTCTCCGACACTAGGACAGTCTCCATCACTAGGGCAGTCTCCGACACTAGGACAGTCTCCGACACTAGGACAGTCTCCAACACTAGGACAGTCTTCGACACTAGGAAAGTCTCCATCACTAGGACAGTCTCAAACACTAGGACAGTTTCCAACACTACGACAGTCTCCAACACTAGGACAGTCTTCAACACTTGGACAGTCTCAAACACTAGGACAGTCTCCGACACTAGGACAGTCTCCAACACTAGGACAGTCTTCAACACTTGGACAGTCTCAAACACTAGGACAGTCTTCAACACTTGGACAGTCTCAAACACTAGGACAGTCTCCAACACTAGGACAGTCTTCAACACTTGGACAGTCTCAAACACTAGGACAGTCTCCGACACCAGGACAGTCTCCATCACTAGGGCAGTCTCCGACACTAGGACAGTCTCCAACACTAGGACAGTCTCCGACACTAGGAGAGTCTCCAACACTAGAACAGTCTCTAACACTAGGACAGTCTCCGACACTAGGACAGTCTCCGACACTAGGACAGTCTCCAACACTAGGACAGCCTCCAACACTAGGACAGTCTCCAACACTAAGACAGTCTCGAACACTAGGACAGTCTCCAACACTAGGACAGTCTTCGACACTAGGAAAGTCTCCATCAATAGGACAGTCTCCAGCACTAGGACAGTTTCCAACACTACGACAGTCTCCATCACAAGGACAGTTTCCAACACTACGACAGTCTCCATCACTAGGACGGTCTCCAACACTACGACAGTCTTCAACACTAGGACAGTCTCCAACGCTAGGACAGTCTCCAACACTAGGACAGTCTGCAACACTAGGACAGTCTCCAACACTAGGATAGTCTCCGACACTAGGGCAGTCTCCAACACTAGGACAGTCCCCAACACTAGGACAGTCTCCAACATTAGGACAGTCTCCAACACTAGGACAGTCTTCAACACTAGGACAGTCTCCAACTCTTGGACAGTCTGCAACACTAGGACAGTCTCCTACATTAGGACAGTCTCGGACACTAGGACAGTCTCCAACACTAGGACAGTCTCCAACACTAGGAGAGTCTCCAACACTAGGGCAGTCTCCAACTCAACGACAGTCTCCAACACTAGGACAGTCTCCAACACTAGGACAGTCTCCGACACTAGGACAGTCTCCGACACTAGGACACTCTCCAGCACTATGACATTCTCTGACACTAGGACAGTCTCCATCACTAGGGCAGTCTCCGACACTAGGACTGTCTCCAACACTAGGACAGTCTCCGACACTAGGACAGTCTCCAACACTAGGACAGTCTCCAACACTCGGACAGTCTCCGACACTAGAACAGTCTCCAACACTAGAACAATCTCCAACACTAGGACAGTCTCCAACACTAGGACAGTCTCCAACATTAGGACAGTCTCCGACACTAGGACAGTCTCCAACACTAGAACAGTCTCCTACACTAGGACAGTCTCCAACACTAGGACAGTCTTCGACACTAGGAAAGTCTCCATCACTAGGACAATCTCAAACACTAGGACAGTTTCCTACACTACGACAGTCTCCATCACTAGGACTGTTTCCAACACTAGGGCAGTCTCCAACACTAGGACAGTCTCCAGCACTACGACAGTCTTCAACACTAGAACAGTCTCCAACGCTGGGACAGTGTCCAACACTAGGACAGTCTCCAACACTAGGGCAGTCTCCAACACTAGGACAGTCTCCAACATTAGGACAATCTCCAGCACTACGACAGTCTTCAACACTAGAACAGTCTCCAACGCTGGGACAGTGTCCAACACTAGGACAGTCTTCAACACTAGGGCAGTCTCCAACACTAGGACAGTCTCCAACATTAGGACAATCTCCGACACTAGGACAGTCTCCAACACTAGAACAGTCTCCAACACTAGGACAGTCTCCAACACTAGGACAGTCTTCGACACTAGGAAAGTCTGCATCACTAGGACAGTCTCAAACACTACGACAGTCTCCATCACTAGGACAGTCTCCAACACTAGGACGGTCTCCAACACTACGACAGTCTCCAACACTAGAACAGTCTCCAACACTAGGACAGTCTCCAACACTAGGACAGTCTTCGACACTAGGAAAGTCTGCATCACTAGGACAGTCTCAAACACTACGACAGTCTCCATCACTAGGACAGTCTCCAACACTAGGACGGTCTCCAACACTACGACAGTCTTCAACACTAGGACAGTGTCCAACACAAGGGCAGTCGTCAGCAGTAGTACAATCTCCAACACAAGAGCGGTCTCCAACACTAGGACAGCCTTCAACTTAAGTTCAGTGGCTAACACTAGGGCAGGGTCCAACACATGGACACTCTCCAACACTAGGACAGTCTCCAACACTAGGGCAGTCTCCAACTCAACGACAGTCTCCAACACTAGGACAGTCTCCAACACTAGGACAGTCTCCGACACTAGGACAGTCTCCGACACTAGGACAGTCTCCAGCATTATGACAGTCTCTGACACTAGGACAGTCTCCATCACTAGGGCAGTCTCCGACACTAGGACAGTCTCCGACACTAGGACAGTCTCCAGCACTATGACAGACTCTGACACTAGGACAGTCTCCATCACTAGGGCAGTCTCCGACACTAGGACAGTCTCCAACACTAGGACAGTCTCCGACACTAGGACAGTCTCCAACACTAGGACAGTCTCCAACACTAGGACAGTCTCCAACACTAAGACAGTCTCGAACACTAGGAGAGTCTCCAACACTAGGACAGTCTCCAACACTAGGACAGTCTTCAACACTAGGACAGACTCCAACACTAGGACAGTCTCCAACACTAGGGCAGTCTCTAACACTAGGACAGTCTTCAACGCTAGGACAGTCTCCAACACTAGGACAGTCTTCAACACTAGGACAGTCTCCAACACTAGGACAGTCTCCAACATTAGGACAGTCTCCAACACTAGGACAGTCTCCAACACTAGGACAGTCTCGAACACTAGGAGAGTCTCCAACACTAGGACAGTCTCCAACACTAGGACAGTCTCCAACACTAGGACAGTCTTCAACACTAGGACAGACTCCGACACTAGGACAATCTGCAACACTAGGACAGTCTCCAACACTAGGACAGTCTCCAACACTAGGACAGTCTCCAACACTAGGACAGTCTCCAACACTAGGACAGTCTCAAACACTAGGACAGTCTCCGACACTAGGACAGTCTCCGACACTAGGGCAGTCTCGGACACTAGGACAGTCTCCAACACTAGGACAGTCTCCAACACTAGGACAGTCTCCAACACTAGGACAGTCTCAAACACTAGGACAGTCTCCAACACTAGGACAGTCTCCGACACTAGGGCAGTCTCGGACACTAGGACAGTCTCCAACACTAGGACACTCTCCAACACTAGGACAGTCTCCAACACTAGGACAGTCTCAAACACTAGGACAGTCTCCAACACTAGGACAGTCTCCGACACTAGGGCAGTCTCGGACACTAGGACAGTTTCCAACACTAGGACAGTCTCCAACACTAAGACAGTCTCCAACACTAGGACAGTCTCCAACACTAGGACAGTCTCAAACACTAGGACAGTCTCCGACACTAGGACAGTCTCCATCACTAGGGCAGTCTCCGACACTAGGACAGTCTCCAACACTAGGACAGTCTCCGACACTAGGAGAGTCTCCAACACTAGAACAGTCTCCAACACTAGGACAGTCTCCGACACTAGGACAGTCTCCGACACTAGGACAGTCTCCAACACTAGGACAGTCTCCAACACTAGGACAGTCTCCAACATTAGGACAGTCTCCAACACTAGGACAGTCTCCAACACTAGGACAGTCTCCAACACTAGGACAGTCTCCAACACTAGAACAGTCTTCGACACTAGTAAAGTCTCCATCACTAGGACAGTCTCCAGCACTAGAACTGTTTCCAACACTACGACAGTCTCCATCACTAGGACAGTTTCCATCACTACGACAGTCTCCAACACTAGGACAGTCTCCAACACTACGACAGTCTCCAACACTAGGACAGTCTCCAACGCTAGGACAGTCTCCAACACTAGGACTGTCTGCAACACTAGGACAGTCTCCAACACTAGGATAGTCTCCAACACTTGGACAGTCTCCAACACTAGGACAGTCTCCAACACTAGGACAGTCTTCAACACTAGGACAGTCTCCGACTGTAGGACCGTCTGCAACACTAGGACAGTCTCCAACATTAGGACAGTCTCGGACACTAGGACAGTCTCCAACACTAGGACAGTCTCCGAAACTAGGGCAGTCTCCGACACTAGGACAGTCTCCAACACTAGGACAGTCTCCGACACTAGGACAGTCTCCAACACTAGGAGAGTCTCCAACACTAGGGCAGTCTCCAACTCTAGGACAGTCTCGAACACTAGGACAGTCTCCAACACTAGGACAGTCTCCGACGCTAGGACAGTCTCCAGCACTAGGACAGTCTCTGACACTAGGACAGTCTCCATCACTAGGGCAGTCTCCGACACTAGGACCGTCTCCAACACTAGGACAGTCTCCGACACTAGGACAGTCTCCAACTCTCCAACACTAGGACAGTCTCCAACTCTCCAACACTAGGACAGTCTCCAACTCTCCAACACTGGGACAGTCTCCAACACTCGGACAGTCTCCGACACTAGAACAGTCTCCAACACTAGGACAGTCTCCAACACTAGCACAGTCTCCAACATTAGGACAGTCTCCGACACTAGGACAGTCTCCAACACTAGAACAGTCTCCAACACTAGGGCAGTCTCCAACACTAGGACAGTCTTCGACACTAGGAAAGTCTCCACCACTAGGACAGTCTCAAACACTAGGACAGTCTCCAACACTAGGACAGTCTCCGACACTAGGACAGTCTCCAACACTAGAACAGTCTCCAACACTAGGACAGTCTCCAACACTAGGACGGTCTCCAACACTACGACAGTCTTCAACACTAGGACAGTGTGCAACACAAGGGCAGTCGTCAGCAGTAGTACAATCTCCAACACAAGAGCGGTCTCCAACACTAGGACAGCCTTCAACTTAAGTACAGTGGCTAACACTAGGGCAGTGTCCAACACATGGACACTCTCCAACACTAGGACAGTCTCCAACACAATCGCAGTCCCCACAACCAGGACAGTCTCCAACACAAGGACACTCTCCATCTCTAGGACTGTCTCCACAACTAGGACAGACTCCAGCAAAAGGACAATCTCCAATACAAGGACAGTCTCTAACACAAGTACAGCCTCCAACATTAGAACACTCTCCACCAGTAGGACAGTCTCTAACATTAGGACAGCCTCCAACAAAAGAACAGTCTCCAGCAAAAGTACAGTATCCAACACTAGGACAATCTCCAACACAATGATAATTCACAACACAAGGACAGTCTCCAACACTACGACAGTCTCTGACACTAGGACAGTCTGCAACACTAGGACAGTCTCCAACACTAGGACAGTCTCCAACACTTGGACAGTCTCCAACACTAGGACAGTCTCCAAGACTAGAACAGTCTCCAACACTACGACAGTCTTCAACACTAGGACAGTCTCCAACGCTGGGACAGTCTACAACGCAAGTACAGTCTCTAAAACAAGTACAGTCTCCAATACTAGGACAGTCTTCAGCAGTAGGACAATCTCCAACACAAATGCAGTCTCCAACACTAGGACAGCCTCCAACTTAAGTACAGTGGCTAACACTAGGGCAGTCTCCAACACAAGGACACTGTCCAACACTAGGACAGTCTCCAACACAATCGCAGTCCCCACTACCAAGACAGTCTCCAACACAAATATAGTCTCCATTACTATTACAGTCTCCAGCACTAGGACAGTTTCCAACACAAGGACAGTCTCTAACATTAGGACAGCCTCCAACAAAAGTACAGTATCCAACGCTAGGACAGTCTCCATCATAAGTACAGTCTCCAACATAAGGACAGTCTCCAACACTAGGACAGTCTCCAGCACTAGGACAATCTCCAACACAAGGATAGTTCACAACAGAAGAACAGTCTCCAGCACTAGGACAATCTCCAACGCAAGGATAGTTGACAACACAAAGACAGTCTCCAACACTAGGACAGCCTCCAACTCAAGAACGGTGTCTAATACTAGGGCAGTCTCCAACACAATGACAGTCTCCACCCTACACAATCACAGTGTTATCTTAGGCACAACTTCCAAAATCACAACCTTACGGGAAGCATACCCATCACAATTATAACCTGACCTCAAGCATGCTTCTACAATCACAACATTGTCCCATGCATACTCCCCGGCGTCCTCACAACCTCAACCAAAACATTCAACTTCACAAGTTCATAGTCTATTAACAAACACAACATCCACTGTAGGTTCAATCTCCATCACCATTACAACTTTTCAACCACACCAGCACTCCACTACCTCCATCACCACCACCACAACTGCATCACAACTCTCACACTGCTGAAACCTTATCTTCTGCCTCTCTCGCCACCTCTGCAACTCAATAGGGGTTGATGGGATCTTTTATAGAGAGTCTGGAAGGATAATTCACTCTGCAGCGGCCCACAAGATGAGAAGTGTCCCCCTGGAAATGGATCCATATACTTCCAGGGAAGCTTTGCAAGACGAGGGGGGGAGAACTTGAACCAGAAATTCCAGGAGGAGAAAGGGAATATGATGAAGGAATATGATGTTTATAGGAAGTCTGGAATGATAATTTACAAGGTTGTGTCCTCTGGAAGTGGATCCCAGCAACTCTAGGAGCCCACTGGAAGAGGTGCGATCTCGCTAGAGGAGAGGACCATCTGAAAGATGTTAAAACCCCCTGGAAGGCCTTTAGACGCGTTGGAAAAGGCTCATACTCAGCTGAAAGAAGCTTAAATTCGTTGGAAGATGCTGAGATACCCTGGAAGTGGCTGGACATTCTAAGCACGCTTGTGTTGAAGATAAATATGACACAAAAACATAGTGTTTCAAGAAAATGGATAAATAATTCACTCGGCTCAAGCCACTAGATGAATAGATCCCAGGAGATCACAACAATACCTGCAAGAGAATGAAAGTTCTGATCGAACCACGAAACTCACCAACTGGAAAAGACCGAAACGAAAGAATATGTTGAGGAACATTATAGATTTACATGATGAGAGAACGTGGTGAGAGAACATGATAAGGGAACACGATGGGGAAAAATGATAAGCAAATATAATAAATAATATATATATATATATATATATATATATATATATATATATATATGTATATATATATATATATATATATATATATATATATATATATATATATATATATATATATATATATATGTATATATATATATATATATATATATATATATATATATATATATATATATATATATATATGTATGTATGTATGTATATATATATATATTCTGCCGAATAGGCAGAACTTGGGATCTTGGCTTAAATAGCAACGCTCATCTTGCCATATAGGATAAGTGAAAATTTGTGTATGCAATAATTTCGCCAAAATCATTCTAAACCTAACGAAAAAAATATATTTCACTGTGCTTGTTTAGTATTGAATTATTGTAAACAAATCTAAAATATATTTAGTTGGGTAAGGTTCAAATAAATTATTCTTGTTATAATAAGGTTAGGTAAGTTTTCTAAGATTCTTTTGGCGCAAAATTATAACTTTTTACATCAACATTAATGAAAAAATTATATCTTTAAACGTATAAGAGAAAATTTTAGAAAGGACTTAATTTTAAATGAGTTATTGCTAATTGACCAGTTTTACCTATTCGGCACGACATTATATATATATATATATATATATAATGTAGGTTGGTAGACAGCATATATATATATAGTATATATATATATATATATATATATATATATATATATATATATATATATATATATATATATATATATTATAGGTAGTATAGACAGCAACCACCCAGGGAAGTACTACCGTCCTGCCAGATGACTGTGAAACAAAAACCTGTAACTGTTTTGCATGATGGTAGGATTGCTGGTTTCTTTTTCTGTCTCATAAACACGCTAAGATAACAGGGATATCTTGCTACTCCTACTTACACTTTGGTCACACTTCACAGACACGCACATGCATATATATATATACATACATCTAGGTTTTTCTCCTTTTTCTAAATAGCTCTTGTTCTTTTTTATTTCTTCTATTGTCCATGGGGAAGTGGAAAAGAATCTTTCCTCCGTAAGCCATGCGTGTCGTATGAGGCGACTAAAATGCCGGGAGCAATGGGCTAGTAACCCCTTCTCCTGTATACAATTACTAAAAAAGAGAAGAAGAAAAACTTTATAAAACTGGGTTGCTTAAATGTGCGTGGATGCAGTGCGGATGACAAGAAACAGATGATTGCTGATGTTATGAATGAAAAGAAGTTGGATGTCCTGGCCCTAAGCGAAACAAAGCTGAAGGGGGTAGGAGAGTTTCAGTGGGGGGAAATAAATGGGATTAAATCTGGAGTATCTGAGAGAGTTAGAGCAAAGGAAGGGGTAGCAGTAATGTTAAATGATCAGTTATGGAAGGAGAAAAGAGAATATGAATGTGTAAATTCAAGAATTATGTGGATTAAAGTAAAGGTTGGATGCGAGAAGTGGGTCATAATAAGCGTGTATGCACCTGGAGAAGAGAGGAATGCAGAGGAGAGAGAGAGATTTTGGGAGATGTTAAGTGAATGTATAGGAGCCTTTGAACCAAGTGAGAGAGTAATTGTGGTAGGGGACTTGAATGCTAAAGTAGGAGAAACTTTTAGAGAGGGTGTGGTAGGTAAGTTTGGGGTGCCAGGTGTAAATGATAATGGGAGCCCTTTGATTGAACTTTGTATAGAAAGGGGTTTAGTTATAGGTAATACATATTTTAAGAAAAAGAGGATAAATAAGTATACACGATATGATGTAGGGCGAAATGACAGTAGTTTGTTGGATTATGTATTGGTAGATAAAAGACTGTTGAGTAGACTTCAGGATGTACATGTTTATAGAGGGGCCACAGATATATCAGATCACTTTCTAGTTGTAGCTACACTGAGAGTAAAAGGTAGATGGGATACAAGGAGAATAGAAGCATCAGGGAAGAGAGAGGTGAAGGTTTATAAACTAAAAGAGGAGGCAGTTAGGGTAAGATATAAACAGCTATTGGAGGATAGATGGGCTAATGAGAGCATAGGCAATGGGGTCGAAGAGGTATGGGGTAGGTTTAAAAATGTAGTGTTAGAGTGTTCAGCAGAAGTTTGTGGTTACAGGAAAGTGGGTGCAGGAGGGAAGAGGAGCGATTGGTGGAATGATGATGTAAAGAGAGTAGTAAGGGAGAAAAAGTTAGCATATGAGAAGTTTTTACAAAGTAGAAGTGATGCAAGGAGGGAAGAGTATATGGAGAAAAAGAGAGAAGTTAAGAGAGTGGTGAAGCAATGTAAAAAGAGAGCAAATGAGAGAGTGGGTGAGATGTTATCAACAAATTTTGTTGAAAATAAGAAAAAGTTTTGGAGTGAGATTAACAAGTTAAGAAAGCCTAGAGAACAAATGGATTTGTCAGTTAAAAATAGGAGAGGAGAGTTATTAAATGGAGAGTTAGAGGTATTGGGAAGATGGAAGGAATATTTTGAGGAATTGTTAAATGTTGATGAAGATAGGGAAGCTGTGATTTCGTGTATAGGGCAAGGAGGAATAACATCTTGTAGGAGTGAGGAAGAGCCAGTTGTGAGTGTGGGGGAAGTTCGTGAGGCAGTAGGTAAAATGAAAGGGGGTAAGGCAGCCGGGATTGATGGGATAAAGATAGAAATGTTAAAAGCAGGTGGGGATATAGTTTTGGAGTGGTTGGTGCAATTATTTAATAAATGTATGGAAGAGGGTAAGGTACCTAGGGATTGGCAGAGAGCATGCATAGTTCCTTTGTATAAAGGCAAAGGGGATAAAAGAGAGTGCAAAAATTATAGGGGGATAAGTCTGTTGAGTGTACCTGGTAAAGTGTATGGTAGAGTTATAATTGAAAGAATTAAGAGTAAGACGGAGAATAGGATAGCAGATGAACAAGGAGGCTTTAGGAAAGGTAGGGGGTGTGTGGACCAGGTGTTTACAGTGAAACATATAAGTGAACAGTATTTAGATAAGGCTAAAGAGGTCTTTGTGGCATTTATGGATTTGGAAAAGGCGTATGACAGGGTGGATAGGGGGGCAATGTGGCAGATGTTGCAAGTGTATGGTGTAGGAGGTAGGTTACTGAAAGCAGTGAAGAGTTTTTACGAGGATAGTGAGGCTCAAGTTAGAGTATGTAGGAAAGAGGGAAATTTTTTCCCAGTAAAAGTAGGCCTTAGACAAGGATGTGTGATGTCACCGTGGTTGTTTAATATATTTATAGATGGGGTTGTAAGAGAAGTAAATGCGAGGGTCTTGGCAAGAGGCGTGGAGTTAAAAGATAAAGAATCACACACAAAGTGGGAGTTGTCACAGCTGCTCTTTGCTGATGACACTGTGCTCTTGGGAGATTCTGAAGAGAAGTTGCAGAGATTGGTGGATGAATTTGGTAGGGTGTGCAAAAGAAGAAAATTAAAGGTGAATACAGGAAAGAGTAAGGTTATGAGGATAACAAAAAGATTAGGTGATGAAAGATTGAATATCAGATTGGAGGGAGAGAGTATGGAGGAGGTGAACGTATTCAGATATTTGGGAGTGGACGTGTCAGCGGATGGGTCTATGAAAGATGAGGTGAATCATAGAATTGATGAGGGAAAAAGAGTGAGTGGTGCACTTAGGAGTCTGTGGAGACAAAGAACTTTGTCCTTGGAGGCAAAGAGGGGAATGTATGAGAGTATAGTTTTACCAACGCTCTTATATGGGTGTGAAGCGTGGGTGATGAATGTTGCAGCGAGGAGAAGGCTGGAGGCAGTGGAGATGTCATGTCTGAGAGCAATGTGTGGTGTGAATATAATGCAGAGAATTCGTAGTTTGGAAGTTAGGAGGAGGTGCGGGATTACCAAAACTGTTGTCCAGAGGGCTGAGGAAGGGTTGTTGAGGTGGTTCGGACATGTAGAGAGAATGGAGCGAAACAGAATGACTTCAAGAGTATATCAGTCTGTAGTGGAAGGAAGGCGGGGTAGGGGTCGGCCTAGGAAGGGTTGGAGGGAGGGGGTAAAGGAGGTTTTGTGTGCGAGGGGCTTGGACTTCCAGCAGGCATGCGTGAGCGTGTTTGATAGGAGTGAATGGAGACAAATGGTTTTTAATACTTGACGTGCTGTTGGAGTGTGAGCAAAGTAACATTTATGAAGGGATTCAGGGAAACCGGCAGGCCGGACTTGAGTCCTGGAGATGGGAAGTACAGTGCCTGCACTCTGAAGGAGGGGTGTTAATGTTGCAGTTTAAAAACTGTAGTGTAAAGCACCCTTCTGGCAAGACAGTGATGGAGTGAATGATGGTGAAAGTTTTTCTTTTTCGGGCCACCCTGTCTTGGTGGGAATCGGCCGGTGTGATAATAAAAAATAAAAAAATAATAATATATATATATATATATATATATATATATATATATATATATATATATATATATATATATATATATATATATTGTAAACTTCAACACTGGGTTTCAACAATGGGCTTAATCGACACAGTACCCAGTACCCGGTACCAAAATATGTTTGGCTCTTAAAGATAAAGAGTAAAAAAAAAAAGAAAAAAAAACTGCTTAAGCAGACTTTATAATGAACTTTAATAGAATTGCGATAAAAAAAAATTCGCAATCAAGCTATGATGGAACCCAAACATTGCATGTAATGTAGATATCTATTGGTCGACATATCAATAGATATCTCTCACAATCTGAAAATGGCTGCTTCAAATACTCATGGGATGTGCCTGAAGGTACTGAATCAGCCAGTGCCTGAAGGTTTTGCATCAGTGAGTGCCTGAAGGTCTTGAATCAGTCAGTGCCTGAAGGTCTTGAATCAGTCAGTGCCTGAAGGTCTTGAATCAGTCGTTGGCCGAAGGTAGTCATTAGGCTGGGGCTTCTTGATAAGAATATACCGACTTACAAAGTTACTACAGGGAATCACCTTTGAGGGAGGGAGAGGTGAGACGTGGATGGGGAAACTTGAGTGAAAGACATAAGAACATAAGAAAGGAGGAACACTGCAGGAGGCCTGCTGGCCCATACTAGGCAGGTCCTTTACAATTCATCCCACTAACAAAACATTTGCCCAACCCAATTTTCAATGCCACCCAAGAAATAAGCTCTGATGTGAAAGTCCCACTCAAATCCAACCCCTCCCACTCATGTACTTATCCAACCTAGATTTGAAACTACCCAAAGTCCCAAGAGGTGAGAGAGTGATGGAAGGAATGTGTTGTTAGGAAGGTGTAGGAAGGAAGGAAAATGAAAGAATAGATGGATAAGATGTTATGTCTTGATGTAGATGGTGATAACTAAGTTGATAGTAAATCCAGAATGGGGAAGTTAGGAGAGAGAGGTGTGATGGAGAGAGCAAGAGTGTGGTCTGAAGGAGAGAGCAAGAATGAGGTATAAGGGAGAGACAAAAGAGAGGGAATCTGAGAAGGACATTATTTCTGTCGTAGAACTTTGTACATCGATTAATCACAACTTCTACTTGGACGAACGCTAGCGTGCAACCCAAGAAGAAAAGTAAAGAATTCATATCTCAAATGAGAAAGTACTGAAACTGCTAAAAGAGTGGGACACATCTAAAGCCTGACAGTATATCACCATGCATACTGAAGGAAGGAGCGGAAGAACTGTGTGAGCCTGTAAAAAAAAACATATACATCACTAGTGGCAAGACACTACCAGATAACTCGAGCAATGCAAGACGTGGTCGCAAGACACAGAGAAGAGGACAGACAAGAGGCACAAGCCAGTGTCACTGACATGTATGATATTCAAAGTATTGGAAAAAAACATTCTGGAAAAGATGGTTTAGCATCTAGAGTAAAGGGAATAAGTTACAGAAAATCTTCTTGGATTTATTGAAACTAATTCTTAACTCACTAACCAACAGTTTTTTGGATGAATAATGGAAAGCAAATACGAAATATATATTTACTGACACACAGTTTATAAAGGATTACCACCCGCTAGCCAACATAAAAAAAATCCACAAATAGTGTAATATATGTCATAATCTGCGTGTTTTTTCAGGTCAGATGTATAAAATTCCTGACCATGTTTGTTTTGAACAATACGTCATTATTCTTTTGCAACTGTCTTTGTTTCATGCGTGTGTGATCACAATGGTGCCCTTAAAAGGCTTGTGTTGTTCCCTTCAGTTTCCTTCTTTAAAATTCCAGCAATATTTATTTTATCCGTTTAATATTATATATATATATATATATATATATATATATATATATATATATATATATATATATATATATATATATATATATATATATATATATATATATATATATATATATATATATATATATATATATTACGATGCTACTAACACTACAATTACGAAGGAAGAGGAGAAGAGGAAGAAAAAGACAAAGAAGTTGCAGTAACTAAAGGAGGGGAAGGACTGAGAGAGAGAGAGAGAGAGAGAGAGAGAGAGAGAGAGAGAGAGAGAGAGAGAGAGAGAGAGAGAGAGAGAGTTCCCAAGAATTGCTTCACAAGCACCTCACAAGACTGCTTGAAGCAAGCAATCATATTGTTCTGCTTAGCAGACTTCCGCCGGATTTGGTGGACTCGTGAAAGGAATTGGAGAAAAGGAGCACTTTCTGAAGACCTGGTCCTGGATCTGGTCTTGGACCTGGTCCTGGATCTGGTCTTGGACCCAAACCGCTGGGAGAGTAATTGAAATGCAATGCGTTTTACTGGTCACGAATGTGTGGGATGGACTGAGAGTTGTTAACACTGTGTGGGATGGACTGAAAGTTGTTAACACTGTGTGGGATGGACTGAGAGTTGTTAACACTGTGTGGGATGGACTGAGAGTTGTTAACACTGTGTGGGATGGACTGAGAGTTGTTAACACTGTGAGGGAAGGACTGAGAGAATTGTTAACACTGTGTGGGATGGACTGAGAGTTGTTAACACTGTGAGGGATGGATTGAGAGTTGTTAACACTGTGTGGAATGGACGGAGAGAATTGTTAACACTGTGTGGGATGGACTGAGAGTTGTTAACACTGTGTGGGATGGACTGAGAGAGTTGTTAACACTGTGTGGGATGGACTGAGAGTTGTTAACACTGTGGGTGAGAGATGGACTGAATTGTTAACACTGTGAGGGATGGATTGAGAGTTGTTAACACTGTGTGGAATGGACGGAGAGAATTGTTAACACTGTGTGGGATGGACTGAGAGTTGTTAACACTGTGTGGGATGGACTGAGAGTTGTTAACACTGTGAGGGAAGGACTGAGAGAATTGTTAACACTGTGTGGGATGGACTGAGAGTTGTTAACACTGTGTGGGATGGACTAAGAGTTGTTAACACTGTGTGGGATGGACTGAGAGTTGTTAACACTGTGTGGGATGGACTGAGAGTTGTTAACACTGTGTGGAATGGACGGAGAGAATTGTTAACACTGTGTGGGATGGACTGAGAGTTGTTAATACTGTGTGGGATGGACTGAGAGTTGTTAACACTGTGAGGGAAGGACTGAGAGAATTGTTAACACTGTGTGGGATGGACTGAGAGTTGTTAACACTGTGTGGGATGGGCTAAGAGTTGTTAACACTGTGTGGGATGAACTGAGAGTTGTTAACACTGTGTGGGATGGACTGAGAGTTGTTAACAATGTGTGGGATGGACTGAGAGAATTGTTAATACTGCGTGGGATGGATTGAGAGTTGTTAACACTGCGTGGGGTGGACTGAGAGTTGTTAACACTGTGTGGGATAGACTGAGAGAATTGCTAACACTGTGTAGGATGAACTGAGAGTTGTTAACACTGTTTGGGATGGACTGAGAGAGTTGTTAACACTGTGTGGGATGGACTGAGAGAGTTGTTAACACTGTGTGGGATGGACTGAGAGAGTTGTTAACACTGTGTGGGATGGACTGAGAGAGTTGTTAACACTGCGTGGGATGGACTGAGAGAATTGCTAACACTGTGTGGGATAGACTGAGACAGTTGTTAACACTGAGTGGGATGGACTGAGAGAGTTGTTAACACTGTGTGGGATGGACTGAGAGAGTTGTTACAACTGTGTGGGATGGACTGAGAGTTGTTAACACTGTGTGGGATGAACTGAGTGAGCTGTTAACACTGTGTGGGATGGACTGAGAGAGTTGTTAACACTGTGTGGGATGGACTGAGAGAGTTGTTAACAGTGTGTGGGATGGACTGAGAGAGTTGTTAATAATGTGTGGGAAGGACTGAGAGAGTTATTAACACTGTGTGTTATGGACTGAGAGAGTTGTTAATAGTGTGTGGGATGGACTGAAAGAGTTGTTAACAATGTGTGGGATGGACTAAGAGAGTTGTTAACACTGTGTGGGATGGACTGAAAGAACTGTTAACAATGTGTGGGATGGACTGAGAGAGTTGTTAACAATGTGTGGGATGGACTAAGAGAGTTGTTAACACTATGTGGGATGGACTGAGAGAGTTGTTAACAATGTGTGGGAATGGCAGAGAGAGTTGTTAACGCTGTGTGATGGACTGAGAGAGTTGTTAACACTGTGTGAGATGGACTTAGAGAGTTGTTAACACTGTGTGGGATGAACTGAGAGAGTTTTTAATAATGTGAGGGAATGACAGAGAGAGTTGTTAACGCTGTGTGGGAAGGACTGAGAGAGTTGTTAACACTGTGCGGGGTGGACTGAGAGAATTGTTAACACTGTGTGGGATGAACTGAGAGAGTTGGTAATAATGTGTGGGAATGACAGAGAGAGTTGTTAACACTGTGTTGGGTGGACTGAAAGAGTTGTTAACACTCCGTGGGAAGAACTGAGAGAGTTGGTAACACTGTGTGGGATGAACTGAGAGAGTCGTTAACACTGTGTGGGTTGAACTGAGAGAGTTGTTAACACTGTGTGGGTTGAACTGAGAGAGTTATTAACACTCTGTGGGATGAACTGAAAGAGTTGTTAACAATGTGTGGGATGGACTAAGATAGTTGTTAACCCTGTATGGGATGGACTAAGAGAGTTGTTAACAAAGTGTGGGAAGGACTGAGAGAGTTGTTAACACTATGTGGGATGGACTGAGAGAATTGTTAACAATGTTTGGGACGGAGTGAGAGAGTTGTTAACAATGTGTGGGATAGACTGAGAGAGTTGTTAACACTGTGTGGGATAGACTAAGAGAGTTGTTAACTATGTGTGGGATGGACTAAGAGAGTTGTTAACACTGTGTGGGGTGGACTGAGAGAATTGTTAACACTGTGTGGGGTAGACTTAGAGAGTTGTTAACAATGTGTGGGATGGACTAAGAGAGTTGTTAACACTGTGTGGGTTGAACTGAGAGAGTTGTTAACACTGTGTGGGATGAACTGAGAGAGTTGTTAACACTGTGTGGGTTGAACTGAGAGAGTTGTTAACACTGTGTGGGATGAACTGAAAGAGTTGTTAACAATGTGTGGGATGGACTAAGAGAGGTGTTGACAGTGTGTGGGGTGAACTGAGAGAGTTGTTAACAATGTGTGGGATGGACTAAGAGAGTTGTTAACACTGTGTGGGGTGGACTGAGAGAGTTGTTAACAATATGGGATGAACTGAGAGAGTTAATAATGTGTGGGATGGACTTGATGCAACAGTTAAGAATGTGTTGGAGGAACTGTTGTAGCAGTTAACAATGTGTTGGAGGAACTGTTGTAGCAGTTAACAATGTGCTGGAGGAACTGTTGTAGCAGTTAACAATGTGTTGGAGGAACTGTTGTAGCAGTTAACAATGTGTTGGAGGAACTGTTGTAGCAGTTAACAATGTGTTGGATGAACTGTTGTAGCAGTTAACAATGTGTTGGAGGAACTGTTGTAGCAGTTAACAATGTGTTGGAGGAACTGTTGTAGCAGTTAACAATGTGTTGGAGGAACTGTTGTAGCAGTTAACAATGTGTTGGAGGAACTGTTGTAGCAGTTAACAATGTGTTGGAGGAACTGTTGTAGCAGTTAACAATGTGTTGGAGGAACTGTTGTAGCAGTTAACAATGTGTTGGAGGAACTGTTGTAGCAGTTAACTGTTGTAATGTGTTTGTTGTAGCAGTTAACAATGTGTTGGAGGAACTGTTGTAGCAGTTAACAATGTGTTGGAGGAACTGTTGTAGCAGTTAACAATGTGTTGGAGAAACTGTTGTAGCAGTTAACAATGTGCTGGAGGAACTGTTGTAGCAGTTAACAATGTGTTGGAGGAACTGTTGTAGCAGTTAACAATGTGTTGGAGGAACTGTTGTAGCAGTTAACAATGTGCTGGATGAACTGTTGTAGCAGTTAACAATGTGTTGGAGGAACTGTTGTAGCAGTTAACAATGTGTTGGAGGAACTGTTGTAGCAGTTAACAATGTGCTGGAGGAACTGTTGTAGCAGTTAACAATGTGCTGGAGGAACTGTTGTAGCAGTTAACAATGTGCTGGAGGAACTGTTGTAGCAGTTAACAATGTGTTGGAGGAACTGTTGTAGCAGTTAACAATGTGCTGGAGGAACTGTTGTAGCAGTTAACAATGTGCTGGAGGAACTGTTGTAGCAGTTAACAATGTGTTGGAGGAACTGTTGTAGCAGTTAACAATGTGTTGGAGGAACTGTTGTAGCAGTTAACAATGTGTTGGAGGAACTGTTGTAGCAGTTAACAATGTGCTGGAGGAACTGTTGTAGCAGTTAACAATGTGTTGGAGGAACTGTTGTAGCAGTTAACAATGTGCTGGAGGAACTGTTGTAGCAGTTAACAATGTGCTGGAGGAACTGTTGTAGCAGTTAACAATGTGCTGGAGGAACTGTTGTATCAGTTAACAATGTGTTGGAGGAACTGTTGCAGCAGTTAACAATGTGCTGGAGGAACTGTTGTAGCAGTTAACAATGTGCTGGAGGAACTGTTGTAGCAGTTAACAATGTGCTGGATGAACTGTTGTAGCAGTTAACAATGTGTTGGAGGAACTGTTGTAGCAGTTAACAATGTGCTGGAGGAACTGTTGTAGCAGTTAACAATGTGTTGGAGGAACTGTTGCAGCAGTTAACAATGTGCTGGAGGAACTGTTGTAGCAGTTAACAATGTGCTGGAGGAACTGTTGTAGCAGTTAACAATGTGCTGGATGAACTGTTGTAGCAGTTAACAATGTGCTGGAGGAACTGTTGTAGCAGTTAACAATGTGCTGGAGGAACTGTTGTAGCAGTTAACAATGTGCTGGATGAACTGTTGTAGCAGTTAACAATTTGTTGGAGGAACTGTTGTAGCAGTTAACAATGTGCTGGAGGAACTGTTGTAGCAGTTAACAATGGGTTTCTGTGGCACTGAGAATGAAAGTCTTTACATGATCTCCTATTATCGTGTGAGGTCCTCAGTGGTTGCCAGGGGTCAGATCACTGCTCTCCGCCTCGCCTCCTCTCTGCTACTTATTGTTTTTTTATTCATTGCCGCTTTACGCACGCGCGTGTGCGTGTGCGTATGTGTGTGTGTGTGTGTGTGTGTGTGTGTGTGTGTGTGTGTGTGTGTGTGTGTGTGTGTGTGTGTGTGTGTGTGTGTGTGTGTGTGTGTGTGTGTGTGTGTGTGTGTGTGTGTGTGTGTGTGTGTGTGTGTGTGTGTGTGTGGATCTACAGACTTCCTGTTCTCATTACCCTAAACAAAATTAACACTTAATCTCTACATAGGTTGCTATTATGGTTTTGAAAATCATAGAAAAGGTCGCATGTTACCAGTGGAGGTCAGGGGAGGAAGGAGAAATAAAGAGAGAGAGAGAGAGAGAGAGAGAGAGTGAGAGAGAGAGAAGAGAAAGAGCTAGTGTGTGAATATAATTCTTATAATATTTTTAAATTTGTGTCATAAAAATATGATATTCAGGTATTTTGTCTAAGTCATTCTGATCATCAGTTGATCTGTCTTTCGTTCTCTCTGGATTTATTGTAAAATTATCGAGGCTACCACTGTAGTATGTCTCCGAGGTCAAGGCTAGCACTGTAATGTGGCCCTGAGGTCGAGGCTACCACTGTAGTATGTCTCCGAGGTCAAGGCTAGCACTGTAATGTGGTCCTGAGGTCGAGGCTACCACTGTAGTATGACTCCGAGGTCAAGGCTAGCACTGTAATGTGGCCCTGAGGTCGAGGCTACCACTGTAGTATGACCCTGAGGTCGAGGCAAACACTGCAGTATGACCCTGAGGTCGAGGCTACCACTGCAGTATGACCCTGAGGTCGAGGCAAACACTGCAGTATGACCATGATGTCGAGGCAAACACTGTAGTATGACCCTGAGGTCGAGGCAAACACTGCAGTATGACCCTGAGGTCGAGGCTACCACTGCAGTATGACCCTGAGGTCGAGGCAAACACTGCAGTATGACCATGATGTCGAGGCAAACACTGTAGTATGACCCTGAGGTAGAGGCAAACACTGCAGTATGACCCTGAGGTCGAGGCAAACACTGCAGTATGACCCTGAGGTCGAGGCTAGCACTGTAGTATGACCCTGAAGTCGAGGCAAACACTGCAGTATGACCCTGAGGTCGAGGCTAGCACTGTAGTATGACCCTGAGGTCGAGGCAAACACTGTAGTATGACCCTGAGGTCGAGGTTAGCACTGTAGTATGACCCTGAAGTCGAAGCAAACACTGTAGTATGGCCCTGAGGTCGAGGCTAGGACTGCAGCATAACCCTGAGGCCAAGGCTAGTACTGTCGTATAACCCTGAGGTCGAGGCTAGCACTGCAGTATAACTCTGAGGCCAAAGCCATTACTGCAGTATATCCCTGAGGCAAAGGCTAGCACTGCAGTATGCTCTGAGGCCGAGGTTAGCACTGCAGTATGCCTCTTAGGTCGAGGCTAGCACTGCAGTATACATCTGAGGCCGAGGCTAGCATTGCAGTATGCTTCTTAGGCCGAGGGTAGCACTACAGAATGATCCTGTGGTCGAGGCTAGTACTGCAGCATGACCCTGAGGTCGAAACTAGCACTGCAGTATAACCCTGAGGTCGAGGCTGGTTACTGTTATACAAACGTGTGGTTTTGAGCTGTAGGTAACATACTTTCATCAAGACTTGAACCCAGTGAGCTACCTGAACCTGGTCTTGAATAGTATTCACTGACTTTCATCAAGACTTGAACCTAATGTGATACCCGAATCCGCACACCACTGCAAATTTGAATACAGTGGAATGAACGGCTTCCAATTCCTCATCTCCGTCTTCGTTTCCTCTTTTGTACCAACCTCATAAATGCGGGGAAGAGGGGTGGGAGGGGCGCTGGTGTCGTGGGTATCCGGCTGGGTGCGTGATGTATTCAGCAATGTGTCTCATGTGCTCCGTTTATATTCCCACTTTATGCTTCATCATTCTTCGCTAGCCATGAAGATCTTGTCGTGTGCGTGTGTGTGTGTGCATCCAATCTCCCAACCCAGCATCCTTCATTTCCAAGTCTCTCTCGCCCAAAAATCCAAAAGCAGTCTAGTCGCTTTCTCTCTCTCTTTTTTTTTTTTTTTTTTTTTTTTGTAAACCCATCTTTTCCTAACCTCTCCTCCCCTCTTGGCATATATCCCCTGGAAAAAAAGGAGCGATTCCCTGCATATATTCCCCTTGACGCATGTGAAGTAGAAGTATCTTGTGGCCAGGTCCTTATATATTTCTTCCCCTAGACAATCTTCTTCCCTCTTTCTCCCTTACTCTGGCAACTCGTTCTCCCCTCTCTCCACGACTGAGGATAGTACCTCATCTGTCAGCTCGGTATCCCCTCGCTCCACGATGAAGGATAGTATCTCGTGGGACCTTGTTCACCCTCCTCTCTTGTACGTTGATAGCAAGTAGTAACTGGATAGAGTAATAACTGGACAGAGTAGTAACTGGATAGAGTAGCGACTGGATAGAGAGTAGAACCTGGTGAGCTTGCCCCTCTCTTCCCTGGCTCGTGGATAGGGAGAAGGCCCATCCTGTCTCCCTCACATCTTCTCTGTCAGATAACTCTCGCAGTTTCTCCTTCGCTAATATCCGGCCTGGCATGTTCCCCTTCATATAACTCCTCCAACTCTCGCTCTGAAAATCACGAACTGCGAGAAACTGAACCGGGAGCGTCATCCGGACTGGGTTACAACACGTTTCACTCGCACCGTAAACATGCAATGGGTATAGAAAATCCTTTATTTCTTTAACATCGTCTGTGCCTCAAGGCAGTGCGGGCTCAAAGAGAGCAGCAACTTGGGCACTAGCTCCGGGGCCCACACACGGAAGGGGCCCCTTATGAAGCAAAGTGCAGGGCGTGGTGCTTTTCAGGTCACCTCGCATCATCTGTAGTGAGAACGACACGATTTTTCATAAAAAATAAATAGTACCAGAATTCACCATAATCCCTAACTTAAGAAAGGAACGTTATGACGACCCTCCAGACCATCCTAGGTCACTGTCAGGTCACAGCTGGGGTGAGAAAAATAGAAAATGCCAAAGACCATACTGTAGGGGGCGGGGGAAGAAGGGAGGGGGTAGTTGTTGTAGTAGTAGTAGTAGTAGTAGTAGTAGTAGTAGTAGTAGCAGCAGCAGCAGCAGCAACAGCAGCAGTAGCAGTAGTAGCAGTAGTAGTAGTAGAAATAGTAGTAGTAGTGGTAGTAGTAGTAGTAGTAGTAATAGTAGTAGTAGTAGTAGTAGCAGCAGCAGTAGCAGTAGTAGCAGTAGTAGTAGTAGAAATAGTAGTAGTAGTGGTAGTAGTAGTAGTAGTAGTAGTAGTAGTAGTAGTAGTAGTAGTAGTAGTAGTAGTAGTGGTAGTTGTAGTAGTAGTAAGGAAGTAGCAGTAATAGTTGTGCTACTGCTTTATGACCGTTACTAGTAGTCCCTTCCCCAACCCTATTATCTTCTGGCCTTCTCTACATTTCTCGACCCTGTTGTGACTTGACAATGGTCCAGAACTGACCGAAAGCTCATTATGGACCCTTAGGGCCCCACAAGATGTATGTTCTTAGGCCCCCACAAATTGCTTCTCCTAGGAGCCCCAAACATTGCTTGTTCTTGACCCTGAACGTTGCTTGTACTGGGGCCCCCCACACGTTGCTTGTCAGGGGGCCCCTACAAGTTACTTGACTGGGCCCCAACAAGTTGCTTGTCCTGAGGCCCCTCACAAGTTACTTGTCCTGGGGTCCTACAAGTTACTTGTCCTGGGGTCCCACAAGTTACTTGTCCTGGAACCCAGAAAAGCTACTTGTACTGAGGCCCCATAAGTTGCTTGTCTTGAGGCCCACTACAAATTACTTGTCCTGGGGTCCCCCACAAGTTGCTTGTCCTGGAGCCCCTAAGAGCTACTTGTTCTATGGCCCCCACAAGTTGCTTGTCCTGGGGCCCCACAAGTTATTTGTCCTAGGGCCCCCACAAGTTGCTTGTCCTGGGGAAGTTGCTTGCCCTGGGTCCCATCACAAGTTGCTTATCCTGGGCCCCCCTCAAAAGTTGCTTGCCCTGGGGTTCCTCACAAGTTGCTTGTCCTGGGGCCCCCCTCAAAAGTTGCTTGCCCTGGGGTTCCTCACAAGTTGCTTGTCCTGGGTCCCATCACAAGTTGCTTGTCCTGGGCCCCTCACAAGTTGCTTGTCCTGGGTCCCATCACAAGTTGCTTGTCCTGGGCCCCTCACAAGTTGCTTGTCCTGGGTCCCATCACAAGTTGCTTGTCCTGGGGCCCCTCACAAGTTGCTTGTCCTGGGTCCCATCACAAGTTGCTTATCCTGGGGCTCCTCACAAGTTGCTTGTCCTGGGGCCCCTAACAAGTTGCTTACACTGGGGTTCCTCACAAGTTGCTTGTCCTGGGGCCCCTCACAAGTTGCTTGTCCTGGGGCTCTAACAACTTGTTTGCCAAGGGGTCTCTCACATGCTGCTTGTCCTGGGGCCCCTCACAAGTTGCTTGTCCTGGGGCCCCTCACAAGTTGCTTGCCCTGGGGTCCCTCACAAGTTGCTTGTCCTGGGGCCCCTCACAAGTTGCTTGTCCTGGGGCCCCTCACAAGTTGCTTGTGTTGGGGTCTCACAAGTTGCTTGTGCTGGGGTCTCACAAGTTGCTTGTGCTGGGGTCTCACAGGTTGCTTGTGCTGGGGTCTCACAAGTTGCTTGTGCTTGGGTCTCACAAGTTGCTTGTGCTTGGGTCACACAAGTTGCTTGTGCTGGGATCTCACAAGTTGCTTGTGATGGGGTCCCACAAGTTGCTTGTGCTGGGGTCTCACAAGATGCTTGTGCTGGGGTCTCACAAGTTGCTTGCCCTGGGGTCCCTCACAAGTTGCTTGCCCCGGGGTCTCACAAGTTGCTTGTGCTGGGATCCCACAAGTTGCTTGTGCTGGGGTCTCACAAGTTGCTTGTGCTGGGGTCCTACAAGTTGCTTGTGCTGGGGTCTCACAGGTTGCTTGTGCTGGGGTCCCACAAGTTCCTTGTGCTGGGGTCTCACAAGTTGCTTGTGCTGGGGTCTCATAAATTGTTTGTGCTGGGGTCTCACAAGTTGCTTGTGATGGGGTCTCACAATTTGCTTGTGCTGGGGTCACACAAGTTGTTTGTGCTGGGGTCTCATAAGTTGCTTGTGCTGGGGTCTCACAAGTTGCATGTGCTGGGGTCTCACAAGTTGCTTGTGCTGGGGTCTCACAAGTTACTTGTGCTGGGGTCCCACATGTTGCTTGTGCTGGGGTCTCACAAGTTACTTGTGCTGGGGTCCCACATGTTGCTTGTGCTGGAGTCTCACAAGTTGCTTGTCCTGGAGTCTCACAAGTTGCTTGTGCTGGGGTCTCACAAGTTGCTTGTGCTGGGGTCTCATAAGTTGTTTGTGCTGGGGTCTCACAAGTTGCTTGTGCTGGGGTCTCACAAGTTGCTTGTGCTTGGGTCTCACAAGTTACTTGTGCTGGGGTCCCACATGTTGCTTGTGCTGGGGTCTCACAAGTTGCTTGTGCTGGGGTCTCACAAGTTGCTTGTGCTGGGGTCTCACAAGTTACTTGTGCTGGGGTCCCACAAGTTGCTTGTGCTGGGGTCCCACATGTTGCTTGTGCTGGGGTCTCACATGTTGCTTGTGCTGGGGTCTCACAAGTTGCTTTTGCTGGGGTCTCACAAGTTGCTTGTGCTGGGGTCTCACAAGTTCCTTGTGCTGGGGTCCCACAAGTTGCTTGTGCTGGGGTCCCACATGTTGCTTGTGCTGGGGTCTCACAAGTTGCTTGTGCTGGGGTCTCACATGTTGCTTGTGCTGGGGTCTCACAAGTTGCTTGTGCTGGGGTCTCACAAGTTGCTTGTGCTGGGGTCTCACAAGTTGCTTGTGCTGGGGTCTCACAAGTTGCTTGTGCTGGGATCTCACAAGTTGCTTGTGCTGGGGTCTCACAAGTTACTTTTGCTGGGGTCCCACAAGTTGCTTGTGCTGGGGTCCCACATGTTGCTTGTGCTGGGGTCTCACATGTTGCTTGTGCTGGGGTCTCACAAGTTGCTTGTGCTGGGGTCCCACAAGTTGCTTGTGCTGGGGTCCCACATGTTGATTGTGCTGGGGTCTCACAAGTTACTTGTGCTGGGGTCCCACAAGTTGCTTGTGCTGGGGTCCCACATGTTGCTTGTGCTGGGGTCTCACAAGTTGCTTGTGCTGGGGTCTCACATGTTGCTTGTGCTGGGGTCTCACAAGTTGCTTGTGCTGGGGTCTCACAAGTTGCTTGTGCTGGGGTCCCACAAGTTGCTTGTCCTGAGTTCCCCCACAACCATTAATTTGCAATGACCTGCAACCAGAACACTCACACCTGTTGCCCAGACAACGTTGTTCCCTGAGCTCAGGAGAGCAAGAGCCATTGTTCCCTTCACTCTTGTTCCCTGCACTATTGTTCCCTGCACTCTTTTCAACTGCACTCATGTTCCCTGCACACCTGTTTCTTGTATACCTGTTCCCTGCACTCCTGTTTCCTGTACTCTTGCTCCTTTCACTCCTGAACCTTGAACTCTCGTTCACTGTACTCATGTTTCCTGCACTTTTGTTCCAAGTTTTCTTGTTTAATGCGCTCTTGTTCCTTGTGTTCTTGTTTCATGCACTCTTGTTCCTTGTTTTCTTGTTATATGCACTCTTGTTCCTTGTTTTCTTGTTCCTGTAATTTCCTTCTCTCTGATTTCCTGCTCTCTTGATCCCTGCACTCTTGTACCTTCTACTCTTATTCAATGTATTGTTGTTCCCTGTTCTCTTGTTTCTAACACTCTTGTTCCCTGCATTCTTGTCCCTATTCTCTTCTTCACTGCCTTCATGCTTCTTGTTCTCGTGTTCCCTGCACTCTCGTTCCTTAATCTCGAATTCCTGCACTCTCGTTCAATGTTCTCGTCTTCTCTGCACTCTTGTTCGATGTTCTAATGTTCACTGCACTGTCAGTCCTTGTTTTCTGGTTCCCCGCGCTCTTGTTCCTTGTTCTCGTGTTCCCTGCGCTCTTGTTCCTTATTCTCGTGTTCCCTGCACTCTTGTTCCTTGTTCTCATGTTCCCTGCACTCTTGTTCCATGTTCTCATGTTCCCTGCACTCTTGTTCCATGTTCTCATGTTCCCTGCACTCTTGTTCCTTGTTCTCATGTTCCCTGCACTCTTGTTCCTAGTTCTCATGTTCCCTGCACTCTTGTTCCTTGTTCTCGTGTTCCCTGCACTCTTGTTCCTTGTTCTCATGTTCCCTGCACTCTTGTTCCTTGTTCTCGTGTTCCCTGCACTCTTGTTCCTTGTTCTCATGTTCCCTGCACTCTTGTTCCTTGTTCTCGTGTTCCCTGCACTCTTGTTCCTTGTTCTCATGTTCCCTGCACTCTTGTTCCTTGTTCTCGTGTTCCCTGCACTCTTGTTCCTTGTTCTCATGTTCCCTGCACTCTTGTTCCTTGTTCTCGTGTTCCCTGCACTCTTGTTCCTTGTTCTCATGTTCCCTGCACTCTTGTTCCTTGTTCTCGTGTTCCCTGCACTCTTGTTCCTTGTTCTCATGTTCCCTGCACTCTTGTTCCTTGTTCTCGTGTTCCCTGCACTCTTGTTCCTTGTTCTCGTGTTCCCTGCGCTCTTGTTCCTTGTTCTTGTGTTCCCTGCACTCTTGTTCCTTGTTCTCATGTTCCCTGCACTCCTGTTCCTTGTTCTCATGTTCCCTGCACTCTTGTTCCTTGTTCTCGTGTTCCCTGCACTCTTGTTCCTTGTTCTCGTGTTCCCTGCACTCTTGTTCCTTGTTCTCGTGTTCCCTGCACTCTTGTTCCTTGTTCTCGTGTTCCCTGCACTCTTGTTCCTTGTTCTCGTGTTCCCTGCACTCTTGTTCCTTGTTCTTGTGTTCCCTGCACTCTTGTTCCTTGTTCTCATGTTCCCTGCACTCCTGTTCCTTGTTCTCATGTTCCCTGCACTCTTGTTCCTTGTTCTCATGTTCCCTGCACTCTTGTTCCTTGTTCTCGTGTTCCCTGCACTCTTGTTCCTTCTTCTCATGTTCCCTGCACTCCTGTTCCTTGTTCTCGTGTTCCCTGCACTCTTGTTCCTTGTTCTCATGTTCCCTGCACTCTTGTTCCTTGTTCTCGTGTTCCCTGCTATCTCAGTTCATAAACTGGAGCCTCGTAGCGGAAAGTTTGACAAAAGTGAGAATCACTGATATGATGCAAGGTTGAATATATCAAACACAGCATACAACACAGCCTGCTACACAGCCTACAAGACAGCCTACAACACAGCCTACAACACTGCCTATAACACATCTTACAACACAGCCTACAACACATCCAACAACACAGCCTACAACACTGCCTACAACACTGCCTACTACACATCTTACAACACAGCCTACAACACATCCAACAACACAGCCTAAAATACTACCTACAACACAGCCTACAACACATCTTACAACACAGCCCACAACACAGCCTACAACACAGCCTACAACACATTCTAAACCACATCCTACAACACATTCTAAAACAGCCTACAACACTGCCTACAACACATCTTACAACACAGCCTACAACACATCCAACAACACAGCCTACAACACTGCCTACAACACTGCCTACAACACATCTTACAACACAGCCTACAACACATCCAACAACACAGCCTACAATACTACCTACAACACAGCCTACAACACATCTTACAACACAGCCCACAACACAGCCTACAACACAGCCTACAACACTGCCTACAACACTGCCTACAACACATCCTACAACACATCCTACAACACAGCCTACAAAACTGCCTTCAACACAGCCTACAACACAGCCTACGAAACATTCTACAACTCAACCTACAACACTGCCTACAACACATCCTACAACATAGCCTACAACACAGCCTACAACACATTCTACAACACAGCCTACAACATAGCCTACAACACATCCTGCAACGTATCCTACAACAGCCTACAACACATTCTAAAACACATTCTACAACACATCCTAAAACATAGCCTACAACACATCCTACAACACAGCCAACAACACAGCCTACAACACATCCTACAACATATCCTGAAACGTATCCTACAACACAGCCTGCAACACATCCTTAAACACATCCTACAACACATCCCACAACACAGCCTACAACACAGCCTACAACACAGCCTACAACACATTCTACAACACATCCTACAAAACATCCTTGAACACACCCTACAACACAGCCTAGTGCACAGCCTAAAACACATCCTACAACATATCCTACAACACAGCCTACAACACAGCCTACAGTACATCCTACAACACATCCTACAACATTTGCTACAACACATCCTACAACACATCCTACAACACAGCCTCCAACACAGCCTGCAACACAGCCAACAACACATCCTACAACTCAGCCTACAAAACAGCCTACAACACAGCTTACAACACAGCCTACAACACATCCTGCAACACATCCTACAATACAGCCTAAAACACATTCTAAAACACATCCTACAACACATCTTACAACGCAGTCTACAACACAGTCTACAACACTTTCTAAAACACATCCTACAACACTGCCTACAACACATCCTACAACATAACATACTACACAGCCTGCAAAACGTCCTTGAACACATCCTACAACACATCCTACAATACAACCGACAACACAGCCTGCGACACAGCATACAACACATCCTACAACATATCCTGAAACGTATCCTACAACACATCGTACAACACATCATGCAACACATCCTACAACAGTCTACAACACAGCCTGCAAAACATCCTTGAGCACATCCTACAACTCATCCTACAATACAGCCTACAACATTGCCTACAACATATCCTACAACATAGCCTACAACACAGCCTGCAACACAGCCTACAACACATCCTACAACATATCCTGAAACGTATCCTACAACACAGCCTACAACACAGTCTAAAACGCATCCTTGAACACATCCTACAACTCAGCCTAGTGCACAGCCTAAAATACCTCCTGCAACACATCTTACAACACAGCCTACAACACAGCCTACAGTACATCCTACAACACATCCTACAACATTTGCTACAACACAGCCTACAACACATCCTACAACACATCCTACAACACAGCCTACAACACATTCTACAACGCATCCAATAACACATCATACAACACAGCCTACAACACAGCCTACAACACATCCTGCATCACATCCTTGAACACGTTCAACAACACAGCCTACAACACAGCCTACAGCACAGAATACAATACATCCTACAACACATCCTACAGCACAGCCTACAGCAGATCCTACAACACATCCTAAAACACAGCCTACAACACAGTCTACAACACAGAATACAATACATCCTTCAACACATCCTAGGACACTGCCTACAACACATCCTACAAAGCCTAAAATATGTCTCACAACACATTCGACAATACATCCTACAATACATCCTGTAATACATCCTACAACACATCCCACAACATATCCTTCAACACTACCTGCAACATAGCCTACAACACTGCTTACAACACAACCTGCAGCACATCATACAACAGAGCCTACAATACATCCTATAACACATCCTATAACACTGCCTACAACGCATCCTACAACACAGCCTACAACACATCCCACCACACGTCCTATAACACTGCCTACAACACTGCCTACAGCTCAGCCTACAACACAGCCTACAACTCAGCCTACAACACAGCCTACAACACTTCCTATAACACTGCCTACAACACAGCCTACAGCACAGCCTACAGCACAGCCTACAACACAGCCTACAGCACAGACTACAACACATCCTACAACACTGCCTACAACACTGCCTACTGCACAGCCTACAACACAGCCTACAACACAGCCTACAACACATCCTACAACACTGCCTACAACACTGCCTACAGCACAGCCTGCAACACAGCCTACAACACAGCCTACAACACATCCTACAACACTGTCTACAACACTGCCTACAGCACAGCCTACAACACAGCCTACAACACAGCCTACAACACTGCCTACAACACAGCCTACAACACAGCCTACAACACATCCTACAACACTGCCTACAACACTGCCTACAGCACAGCCTGCAACACAGCCTACAACACAGCCTACAACACATCCTACAACACTGTCTACAACACTGCCTACAGCACAGCCTACAACACAGCCTACAACATAGCCTACAACACTGCCTACAACACAGCCTACAACACAGCCTACAACACATCCTACAACACTGCCTACAACACTGCCTACAGCACAGCCCACAAAAACAGCCTACAACACAGACTACAACACAGCCTACAACAATGCCTACAGCAAAGCCTACAACACAGCCTACAACACATCCTATAACTGCCTAAAACACAGCCTACAGCACAGCCAACAAAAAAGGCTACTACACATCCTACAACACATCCTATAACACTGCCTACAACACAGTCTACAACACATTCTAAAACACAGCCTACAACACTGCCTACAACACATCCTACAACATAACATACAACACAGCCTGCAAAACATCCTTGAACACATCCTACAACACATCCTACAATACAGCCTACAACACAGCCTGCAACACAGCCTACTGCACATCCTACAACACATCCTGAGCACAGCCTATAACATCCTACAACACATCCCACAACACAGCCTACAGTACAGTCTACAACACAGAATACAATACATCCTACAACACATCCTACAACACAGCCTACAACACATCCTACAACACATCCTACAACACAGCCTACAACACAGCCTACAGTACAGTCTGCAACACAAAATACAATACATACTACAACACATCCTACAACACATCCTACAACACATCCTACAACACATCCTACAACACATCCTACAACACATCCTACAACACATCCTACAACACAGCCTACAGTACAGTCTACAACACATCCTACAACACATCCTACAACACATCCTACAACACATCCTACAACACATCCTACAACACAGCCTACAGTACAGTCTACAGCACATCCTACAGCACATCCTACAACACATCCTACAACACATCCTACAACACATCCTACAACACATCCTACAACACAGCCTACAGTACAGTCTACAACACATCCTACAACACATCCTACAACACATCCTACAACACATCCTACAACACATCCTACAACACAGCCTACAGTACAGTCTACAACACATCCTACAACACATCCTACAACACATCCTACAACACATCCTACAACACATCCTACAACACATCCTACAACACAGCCTACAGTACAGTCTACAACACATCCTACAACACATCCTACAACACATCCTACAACACAGCCTACAAAACATCCTGCAGCACAGCCTATAACACATCCTACAACACATCCTACAACACAGCCTACAGTACAGTCTACAACACAGAATACAATACATCCTACAACACATCCTACAATATATCCTACAACACATCCTACAACACATCCTACAACATCCTACAACACATCCTACAACACATCCTACAACACATCCTACAACACATCCTACAACATCCTACAACACATCCTACAACACATCCTACAACACATCCTACAACACATCCTACAACACATCCTACAACACATCCTACAACACATCCTACAACACATCCTACAACACATCCTACAACACATCCTACAACACAGCCTACAGTACAGTCTACAACACATCCTACAACACATCCTACAACACATCCTACAACACAGCCTACAAAACATCCTGCAGCACAGCCTATAACACATCCTACAACACATCCTACAACACAGCCTACAGTACAGTCTACAACACAGAATACAATACATCCTACAACACATCCTACAATATATCCTACAACACATCCTACAACACATCCTACAACACATCCTACAACACATCCTACAACACATCCTACAACACATCCTACAACATCCTACAACACATCCTACAACACATCCTACAACACATCCTACAACACATCCTACAACACATCCTACAACACATCCTACAACACATCCTACAACACATCCTACAACACATCCTACAACACATCCTGCAGCACATCCTACAACACATCCTACAACACATCATACAACACATCATACAACACATCCTACAACACATCCTACAACACATCCTACAACACATCCTACAACACATCATACAACACATCCTACAACACATCCTACAACACATCCTACAACACATCCTACAACACAGCCTACAGTACAGTCTACAACACATCCTACAACACATCCTACAACACATCCTACAACACAGCCTACAGTACAGTCTACAACACATCCTACAACACATCCTACAACACATCCTACAACACATCCTACAACACATCCTACAACACATCCTACAACACATCCTACAACACATCCTACAACACATCCTACAAAGGCCACCTCAGACTCAGGTGTTCCCAGACAAAACAACAATATTTTTTTAACAAAATTTCTGCTCCAACAGATTGTTTATAAGTACTTACATGATACAGTAAACACCGTATTACTGGCAGAGCGCTCTGGTTTGAAGCAAGCGAAAGATCTTGTTAACAGCACTGGTAAAGTTGTTGGTGAGGGTGTTAACAAAACTGATAACGTTGTTAACAGTCAACCAGCAGTGCACTTGACAAAGTTACTTGACAAAAAACACAGTGAAAAGTCATATTGGTTATGGAGGAGGTCTACGTACCAGGAACTAGTACACTCAATGGTCTTATTTGAAATTACATACATTAAACCATTACTCACTGAAGATTACAAGGAGACAATCTACACCTCAATTACTGGGAGCGCTTGAGGTTCCTGAACCTGTATTCCCTGGAACGCAGGCGGGAGAGATACATGATTATATACACCTGGAAAATCCTAGAGGGACTAGTACCGAACTTGCACACGAAAATCACTCACTATGAAAGCAAAAGACTTGGCAGACGATGCACCATCCCCCCAATGAAAAGCAGGGGTGTCACTAGCACGTTAAGAGACCATACAATAAGTGTCAGGGGCCCGAGACTGTTCAACTGCCTCCCAGCATACATAAGAGGGATTACCAACAGACCCCTGGCAGTCTTCAAGCTGGCACTGGACAAGCACCTAAAGTCGGTTCCTGATCAGCCGGGCTGTGGCTCGTACGTTGGTTTGCGTGCAGCCAGCAGTAACAGCCTGGTTGATCAGGTTCTGATCCACCAGGAGGCCTGGTCACAGACCGGGCCGCGGGGGCGTTGACCCTCGGAACTCTCTCCAGGTAAACTCCAGGTATTTGTAAGAAAGCATCATTTTCTCCCAACTGTGAACCGAGGTAACCCACTAAATGCACATCTTTAGGAAAAAAGAAAAAAAACAAACTAACAAGAGTAAACAAAATATCCACTGGATCTGTGCTCAGGATATCACTTTAATTCTGAAGACAGCACATATTTTAAAAGAAACGTCAAGCCAAAGTGGGGAGCATCTTTTAACCTGCCTCGCTCAGCTGGAAGAAAAGTTGAAAGATGAGTCTGTGATCCTGAGTGAGCAACAGTAAGGTATAGAGACACTGCAATGTTTGATGAGGAGGAGAGTGAAGCCAGTAGATGTCTTGTTAACAGCGCTGTATGCAGGCACCTTACCAACACAAAAATCTTGTAAGTACGCAATGATGCAAACAGGGCAGGTTCGAATGTAGACATATGAGGAAGGAACACGTACCCTGTCAGACCCGGACAGTAATATTGCTCAGGGTTCAGGGGTAAACCGTGTATAGACTGAGGTCTTGATTCCCTTTCCAAAGTGGTAGTCTCAAATGCATCCAGAATCACAAAAGACCACAAGGTAAATCACCAAAGAAATAAACCAGAAGAAACCGGATGTAAATAAAAACTGTATAATAACTAACACCAACAACAACTCGAATATAACAAATGAAACAGAAAATACTCAAACGTCACAATGACAACAAACATCACACATCACAACAAACACCACACATAACAAACATCACACATCACAACAAACACCACACATAACAAACATCACACATCACAACAAACACCACACATCACAACAAACACCACACATAACAAACATCACACATCACAACAAACACCACACATCACAACAAACACCACACATCACAACAAACACCACACATCACGTCAAACACCACACATCACAACAAACATCACACATCACAACAAACATCACACATCACAACAAACACCACACATCACAACAAACACCACACATAACAAACATCACACATCACAACAAACACCACACATAACAAACACCACACATCACAACAAACACCACACATCACGTCAAACATCACACATAACAAACACACATCACAACAAACACCACACATAACAAACACCACACATCACAACAAACACCACACATCACGTCAAACACCACACATCACAACAAACATCACACATCACAACAAACACCACACATCACAACAAACACCACACATAACAAACATCACACATCACAACAAACATCACACATCACAACAAACACCACACATCACAACAAACATCACACATCACAACAAACATCACACATCACAACAAACACCACACATCACAACAAACATTACACATCACAACAAACATTACACATCACAACAAACATCACACATCACAACAAACACCACATATCACACCAAACATTACACATCACAATAAACACCACACATCACAACAAACATCACACATCACAACAAACACCACATATCACACCAAACATTACACATCACAACAAACATCACACATCACAACAAACACCACACATCACAACAAACATCACACATCACAACAAACATCACACATCACACCAAACATCACACATCACAACAAACACCACACATAACAAACATCACACATCACAACAAACATCACACATCACAACAAACACCACACATCAACACCACACATCACACATCACAACAAACATCACACATCACAACAAACACCACACATCACACCAAACATTACACATCACAACAAACACCACACATCACAACAAACATCACACATCACAACAAACACCACATATCACAACAAACACCACATATCACACCAAACATTACACATCACAACAAACATCACACATCACAACAAACACCACACATCACAACAAACATCACACATCACAACAAACATCACACATCACAACAAACATCACACATCACAACAAACATCACACATCACAACAAACATCACACATCACAACAAACATCACACATCACAACAAACATCACACATCACACCAAACATCACACATCACAACAAACACCACACATCACAACAAACACCACACATCACAACAAACACCACACATCACAACAAACATCACACATCACAACAAACACCACACATCACAACAAACATCACACATCACAACAAACACCACACATCACAACAAACATCACACATCACAACAAACACCACACATCACAACAAACACCACACATCACAACAAACACCACTCATCACAACAAACAGAACACTCAACTGTGTCGGCACTATGTCTGTGGTGTTTGCAAATTTGAGGGGCTGGTGGCAGAATTGGTGTTATGAAAATGCGACCATCTAAAGAAATGTCGAGAACTCCTAAATATAGGCACATGCTGTTCCAAAACCTGCAATTTTTTATATCCAAATGATGTGTTACAGTTCGGTACAGAAGAAACAATACTATAACATGAAAGGAAAGAGGCGAATATAGCCTCATTAACGTCACATTGAACGTAGCAGTTACAATCATAAAGACAACACAAAATTTAAGTGACAGGAAACGAAGATGAGTGACAAGAAATTATACGAAAGTATCACCACCTGGGAGCCATGTTGGATCGGAAACAAAGTCAGTGGCCGGCTCATCAGAGCCACAGATATTAACCTCAACAAAAACACTCTCGGCATAACAACAACATTATATCATTTATGTTTTGCAAGCACACAAGGTCTCTAACTAAGAAACTATAAAAAATACCGTTCATTAGTGGACTCCTCACTGAGATCAATGCATTGTTTGCAGTTTTTACAGAGACACGTATTAAAGACTAACTGAAAGAAGAAATATGGATACCGGGGTTCAATATACTTTGGTGTGACCGGAAGAGACAGGCAACAGCAGCAAACAATAACAGACAACAGCAGCAAATACTCTAATAAAAGAGAAAATTCCAGGAACCAGTTTAGACGATCAGTCTCACTCAAATGATCTATTAACAGATGCGCCCTAAGTCAGCAAATAGTGAAACCGACAGGACTAAATAATTCCTTTGACCTTATATTCACGAACAATGATGATCAGGTACGAAATATAACAGTATTAAAAAGAGAAAAATCTAACCACAACCTGGTTGTGATCACGAAGATGTTTTAACCAAATTCAACTTAAACAACATCAATTTGGATCAATTATATTATATCCTTAACAAAACATACTGGAAGGATACTGAATAATATGGATTCGAGCCAATATCTAGAGAGAGTATCATTTATGTGGCGCTAGAAGTGTACTTAAAACACAAAACTCTAAATAAAAAGATAAAAAGATGTATACTATAAAAAGAGATATGCTCCCTTTGCAAGCAAAGCTGAAGAATCACCGAACTTCTCAAGAATGGTAGACTAAGTGAAGTGCGGAGGGAAACACTGTCTAGATAAATAAAAGTTACTAAACATATACTGAATGAATTATACAGAGTCAAGAAAGACAGAGGGAATCTAAAAGCATTTAAGGTAATTAACAGAAATCCAAAATACTTATTATGTGCAAAATCCAGGGCAAAAACCACGTCTAGTATTGTTTCCTTGGTCAAACAAGTTGACACTGACTACAGCAAAGAAATTAGTGAAATACGTACTTAATTCTCAACATCACTGTTGAATCTGCCATTAATCAAATTAATGCTGATAATCCGAATGAATTCTTAATGAACGATACTCAAAACCTTATCATCTCCAAAATTTTCAACATAACACTAACCCCATTTGACTGAAAAAGCGGTTGACAACTTGCCCATGCACTCTGCCCCAGACCCAGACTCGTGGAACCCAGTGTTCATCAAGGACTGCAAGAAACCCCTATAATGCACCGTAAATACTCTATGGAGAGGGTGCCAAAATACTGGGGGCATCCCTTAGTCACTAATAACAATAGACACAGCTCCACTCAACAAAGGAGGATGAAAAGCAATAGGAAAGAGCTGTAGACTGAGAGCACCAACATTGACCCCCGGGAGATACTCCAGGTAACACACCACAACTTCCATAACCACAGCTACTGCCACTACCACAAATACCACAGTCACAACCACCACCAACATAACTGCTAATATCACCAACAACAACAAATGCTAACAAAGCAATTACTACCAACACCACAACAATCAACACCAACACAATAACAACCATAACAAGTACC
>NC_091293.1:4149171-4171671 GCF_038502225.1 Cherax quadricarinatus
AGAGAGAGAGAGAGAGAGAGAGAGAGAGAGAGAGAGAGAGAGAGAGAGAGAGAGAGAGAGAGAGAGAGAGAGATCGAAAGAGAGAGAGAGAGAGCGCTCACGCACAGTTTCCTGACCACTCATTGCCCTGGTACGGTCGATGTTGTTGAGACATTTTTGAACGAGTTGGAAATTTTCTGGAATTGCTGTCTTCACGTCTTAGACGTGACGAGACAGCTGGGTCAAGCAGCGGGAAGAGGAGTTGTCGTATGCTTGTCTACAAATGTACATGTCCAGCTCATTGATGCAACTATTCTTAATCACCTAGGAATAATATTCTTCACACCATGCATAAACACTAGCAACTCTGTATTTATATGTTCATTGTAGAGACCTCATTGGTAGCAAGCAGACCACATCAATTTCTTGATGGAAGATGTAGACTCCCTTCCGTTTCATCATAAACATCAACATATTAGTTTTGACCTCATTTAACATATTATTCAGAGAGATTAAGATCACTCACATCTCTGGCTTTTTCCTCGACCCTGAAGTGAGAGAGCTATCTGAAGGTATAGTCGCTTGCCAACGTCTTGGTTATGTTGGATCATATGACCACAAGGCTGTCTTTACGACACTGAAGATTCCAATAGAACGGGGTGTAGAATCTCCACTCACAACAACGCTGTGGGGAAGAAGAAACTGGTCAGCCCTTTGCTCTGAGCTCGCCACCTCCGATTGGAATACTCTTCTGCAAGGTGATGTTGACAACCAAGTGAATGTTTTCACTAAACATATTCTTAATCTACAACACAAATTCATCCCTCACCAGCAGTTGTGACGAAACCTTCAGATAAGTCTTAGTTTGGCTTTTGTATGAGTGACATCCCACTATCTATAATATGAACCTGCATAGCTAAGCTTGTGGGCATATGGAAGTTGAAAACAAGATGGAGGACTGACACAAAAAGAAAACTGACATTAGGAAGAGTGGGCTCTTAAATCTGGTGATATTGGAACAATGAAATTATTCTACCTCTGAATCGGGTGAAGGGGACTGTCTCTACTAGCAGTCAGGAGAAAGTTGACTTCTTTCCTGAGCACTTTGCTGCCAAGATACAAGTCCCTGGTTCAGTATGGGAACCTCCTTCGCTAGCCACAAGAAATGTGTCAAAGATGTTAGAGGTGACAATAAGGTCTCTTGACCAAGAAAAAGCTGTGGACCCAGGTAAGTTGAGCCCAAGATTGCTGAGTAGATGTGAAGATCAACTAACCTCAAATCTAACTCTCATCTGTCAGCACTGCCCAGTACAGTGTAAATGGCCTTCTCTGTGGAAAGAGGCAAATGTAGTCCCTGTTCACAAAAAGAAAAGCAGAATGGAAATCAGCAACTACACACCAGCGTCGCCCTTGTCAATCACTGGCAAGATTCATGAGACAATAATCTCACGGCAGATGACAGCATTTTTCGACTAACATTCGCTTCTTTGCGACCGTCAGTATAGCTTCAGAATAGGTCACTCTATTGCTGAAGTGTTGTTTAACCTTTTCACTAAGTGGCACCAGTCAATGGATGAACCTGAGCAGTAGCACTGGATATTGCTAGTGCTTTCGACTAAGTATGACACCAGAGACTCTTGGCAAAACTGCAAGTATTAGGAATCACTGGCTCTGCACTACATCCATTTAATTATTACATTTGAGGGAGATCTCTGAGAGTAGTTCTCAACAAGACACTCTGTTGGTGCAGTTGTTCCACAGGGAAGTGTTCTTCTTATGGAAAGTCTACTTCAGTGACCTTCTTCAACTCATCAGAGAATCCCATGCATATGTAGACGACTGTTCTCTCATATTTACTGATCCAAGAGAAGAAACGCCTTGAAGGGTATCAAGGCACTATCTAAAGCGTACCAGGACACTCTGCTTGAATGGTATCAAGATAAGAATTGAAGGATTTCAAGGCACTCTCCTTGAAGGGTATCAAAGCACTACTTGAAAGGTAACAAGGCACTATTTGAAAGGTAACAAGGCACTATTTGAAAGGTATCAAGGCACTACTTGAAGGGCATTGAAGGCACTACTTGAAGGTTTCAAGGCACTACATAAATAGTATCAAGAGAACTCGATTCAAGGGTATCAAGGCACTTTGCTTGAAGGGTATCAAGGTAATACTTAAAGGGTATGAAGACACTCTGCTTGAAGGGTATCAAGGCACTCTGGTTGAAGGGAATCAAGGCACTATTTAAAGGGTATCAAGAAACTCTGCTTGAATGGTATCAAGATAAAATTTGAAGGATTTCAAGGTACTATCATTGAAGGGTATCAAGGCACTGCTTCAAAGGTATCCAGACACTACTGGAAGGGTATGAAAGCACTACTTGAATAGTTTCAAGGCACTACATAAAGGGTATCAAGACACTTCAATTGAAGGGTATCAAGGCACTTTGTTTGAAGGGTATCAAGGCACTACTTAAAGGGTATCAAGACACTCTGCTTGAAGGGTATCAAGTCACTCTCCTTGAAATGTCTCAAGGAACTATATAAAGGGTATCAAGACACTCTGCATGAAGGGTATCAAGGCACTCTGCTTGAAGGATATCAAGACACTATTTAAAATGTATCAAGACACTCTGCTTGAAGGCTATCAAGACACTCTGCTTGAAGGGTATCAAGACATTCTGCTTGAAGGGTATCAAGGCACTCTGTTTGAAGGGTATCAAGACACTCTGCTTGAAGGGTATCAATGCACTCTGCATGAAGGGTATCAAGACACTCTGCTTGAAGGGTATCAATGCACTCTGCTTGAAGGGCAACATTGCACTCTGCTTGAAGGGTATCAAGACACTCTGTTTGAAGGGTATCAAGACACTCTGTTTGAAGGGTATCAAGACACTCTGTTTGAAGGGTATCAAGACACTCTGCTTCAAGGATGTCAAGACACTCTGCTTGAAGGGTATCAAGACACTCTGTTTGAAGGGTATCAAGACACTCTGCTTCAAGGATGTCAAGACACTCTGCTTGAAGGGTATCAAGACACTCTGCTTGAAGGGTATCAAGGCAATCTGCTTGAAGAGCATCAAGACACTCTGGTTGAAGGGCATCAAAACACTCTGTTTGAAGGGTATCAAGGCACTCTGCTTGAAGAGCATCAAGACACTCTGTTTGAAGGGTATCAAGACACTCTGCTTGAAGGGTATCAAGACACTCTGCTTGAAGGGTATCAATGCACTCTGCTTGAAGAGCATCAAGACACTCTGTTTGAAGGGTATCAAGACACTCTGCTTCAAGGGTGTCAAGACACTCTGCTTGAAGGGTATCAAGGCACTCTGCTTGAAGAGCATCAAGACACTCTGATTGAAGGGCATCAAAACACTCTGTTTGAAGGGTATAATGCACTCTGCTTGAAGGGTATCAAGGAAATCTTCTTGAAGAGCATCAAGACACTCTGCTTCAAGAGCATCAAGACACTCTGTTTGAAGAGCATCAAGACACACTGTTTGAAGGGTATCAAGACACTCTATCTGAATGGTATCAATGCTCTCTCCATGAAGGGTATCAAGACACTGTTTGAAGGGTATCAAAAAACTACTTGAAAGGTATCAATACACTCTGCTTGAAGGGTATCAAGACACTCTGCTTGAAGGGTATCAAGGCACTCCGCTCGAAGGGTATCGGGTGTGTCAAGATTTTGATTTACTTGACTGTTGCTGCAACTGAGTCTGAGAGTCAAGAGAATTTAATTCCTTTGTGTGAGTTAGAGTTTACATTCCGAGTGTCCTTAATTGTTATTACTAGCATTGACTCTGTTTGTGTACTCACCTAATTGTGGTTGCAGGGGTTGAGACAGCTCCTGGCCCCGACTTTTCACTGAACGCTACTAGGTCCCCTCTCTCCTAGTTCCATGAGCTTTATCATACCTCGTCTTAAAGCTATGTATGGTTCCTGTCTCCACTACCTCACTTGATAGACTATTTCACTTCCTGACTACTCTATGACTGAAGAAATACTTCCTAACATCCCTTTGACTCATCTGATTCTTCAGCCTCCAAGTATGACCTCTTGTTCCTGTGTCCCCTCTCTGGAACATCCTGTCTCTGTCCACCTTGTTTATTCCACGCAGTATTTTGTATGTCGTTATCATGTCTCCCCTAACTTTCCTGTCCTCCAGTATCGTCAGGCCGAGTTCCCTTAACCTTTCTTCGAAGGACATTCCCCTTGGCTCTGGAACTATTCTTGTAGTAAACCTTTGAACTTTCTCTAATTTCTTTACATGCTTGATCAAATGCGGGTTCCAAACTGGTGCTGCATACTCCAGTATGGGCCTGACATACACGGTGTACAGTGTCTTCAACGATTCCTTACTAAGGTATCGGAACGCTGTTCTCAGGTTTGCCAGGCGCTCATATGCTGCGGCAGTTATCTGGTTGATGTGTGCTTCCGGAGACGTGCTTGGTGATATACTCACCCCAAGATCTTTGTTCTTGAGTGAGGTTTGCAGTCTTTGGCCACCTAGTCTATACTCTGTCTGCGGTCTTCTGTGCCCTTCCCCGTCCATGTCTCTTTGAAGTCTTGCTTGATCCTCATTTGATTTAATTCTCCTCATTAGCTTCACATCATCTGCGAACAGGGATACCTCTGAGTCTATCCCTTCCATCATGTCATTCACATATACCAAAAATAGCACTGGTCCTAAGACCGACCCCTGTTGGACCCCGCTGGTCACTGGTGCCCACTGTGATACCTGATCATGTACCATGACTCGTTGTTGCCTCCCTGTCAGGTATTCTCTGATCCATTGCAGTGCCCTTCCTGTTATACGTGCGTGATCCTGTAGCTTCTGCACTATTCTCCGTGAGGAGCTGTGTCGAAGGCCTTCTTGCAGTACAAGAAAAAATAATCATCCCACCCCTCTCTCTCTCGTGTCCTACTTCTGTTACTTTATCATAAAACTCCAGAAGGTACGTGATACAGGATTTGTCTTCCATGAATCCGTGCTGGTTGACGTTTATACTCTTGTTCCTTTCCAGGTGCTCCACCAATCTCCTCCTGATAATCTTCTCCATGACTTTGCATACTATACACGTCAGTGACACTGGTCTATAGCTTAGTGCCTCTTTTCTGTCTCCTTTTTTAAAAATGGAAACTACATTTGCTGTCTTCCGTACCTCAGGTAGTTGCCCAGTTTCAAGGGGTGTGTTGAAGATTGTGGTTAATGGCACTCACAGCGTTTCTGCTCCCTCTCTAAGGGCCCATGGGTAGATGTTGTCCGGTCCCATTGCCTTTGAGGAATCAAAGTCCCTTAGCAGCTTCTTCACCTCCTCCTCAGTTGTGTGTATGTCTTCCAACACTTGTTGGCATATTCCCTGATGGTGTCCCCCTCTGTTCTGTGTTTCCAGAGGCCTTCCTGTCTCCATTGTAAATACTTCCTTAAATCTCGTGTTGAGCTCCTCACATGCCTCTTGATCGCTCCTTGTGAGTTCCCCACCTTCTTTCCTCAGCCTGATCACCTGGTCTTTAACTGTATTCCTCCTAATGTGGCTATACAGCAGTTTCGGGTCAGACTTGACTTTAGATACTATGTCGTTTTCGCACTATCGCTGGGCCTCCCTCCTTATCTGTGCATACTCGTTTCTTGTACTTCAACTAATCTCCTTATTTTCCTGGGTTCTTTGCCTCCTTAACCTTTTCCATTCTCTGGTGCACTTAGCTTTTGTCTCCTTACACCTTCGGGTAATGCAAGGATTCACTTTGGTCTTCCCATTATTGCTGTTGCCCTTGGGAACAAACTTTTCCTCTGCCTCCTTGCATTTTGATGTTACATATTCCATAATTTCGTTTACTGACTATCCTACCAGTTCTTTGTCCCACTGAACCTCCTGCAAAAAGTTCCTCATACCTGTGTAGTCCCTCCTTTTATAGATTGGCTTTTCCCATTCAACTCCTGTTACCCCTCTCCATTTGTAACTCTACTATATAATCAAAACTCAGAACCACGTGATCACTATTTCCAAGTGGCCTCTCATATGTGATGTCCTCAATGTTTGAACTGCTCAGGGTGAACAGATGGTCCAGTCTTGCTGGTTCGTCCTCCCTTCTCTCTCTGGTAGTGTCTTTAACATGTTGATGCATGAGCTTTTCCAGTACCACATCCATCATCCTTGCTCTCCATATTTCAGGACCCCCGTGTGGTTCCAGGTTTTCCCAGTCGATCTCCCTCTGGTTGATATTGCCCATAACCAGTAACTTTGCTCTGCTCGAGTGAGTTCTTCTTCCCACCTCAGGCAGTGTCCACCATCGCTCTGTTGTTTTCTTTGTATTCCTCTCTTGGCCTCCTGCAGTTCTGTGGTGGGTTATACATCACTGCAATGACTACCTTATATTCCCCAGACTGAATTGTACCTACTATGTAGTCCTTTTCTCCAGTCTCATCCATGCCTTCCATTTCCTCAAATCCCCATCGATTTTTCATGAGCAGTGCAACTCCTCCTTCCCCTCTACTCCTATCTTTCCTCAGTATCTGATATCCCGGTGGGAAGATGTGTCTGCTGTTGTCTCAGTGAGTTTCGTTTAGGTGACTGCTATGATGTCTGGTGACTTCTCATTGATTCTTTTATGCCACTCCTCATATTTATTCAGTATTCCATTCCCGTTCGTGTACCAAACTTTCAGCTTCTTTTCTACCACTATGGTCCTGGGAGAATATTGGTGTTGGGGGAGTGGGAGCCCTTTATGGGGCCTATGGGGGGTTGTGGTGTGGGTGGGGGGTTATGATGAGGGAGGTGGGGGCAGAATGCCGATAGAGAGCTGCTGTATGGGTTAGGTTTGTGATGTGGGGGGTGGGAGCAAAGGGAACAGTGTGTGAGTTATTGTTTAGATTATTCAATTGTGATTACCTCATCTTCTGTACATAGTTCTACTGTCTTCAAGTTATGTCCTAGAATTTGTATTGATAAAGCCACTGGATGGCGAAACGTCTACAATAAAGATACCCAGATGTTGCACATGTGTCTTAATCTCATCTTATTCAATTGTGTTGGGGTTGTCGTGGTTGGAGTCCTTCTTTGGGTGTTTCTAGGGGGTGTGTTTGCCCTTCCACCTGGGTGTGGGTCCTGCTCATCTTCATCATTGCCTCTCGTTCCTCCTTTCGTCTTTGTATCCTCATTTTTCAGTATCATCCTTTCTTCTTGTGTCCTGTCACGATCGAGGTACACTCTCTCGTACTCCAGTTTGTCCCTCAATCATGCTTTCTCCTGCAGCATCCCGGTTCGAGCTGATTCTTCCTTGAAAATTACTTTGACAGACCATTTCCTTCCACTCACAAACTACTCAATTCTCCGAAAAATTTGTCACCTAGGTCATGTCGCCCTCACCTAATGTTTTCATGATTCTTTCAATGGCTCTTTCCTCCTGTTTTCTTTCATCGTAGGTTCCCCCTTCGACTTCTTGGAGCCCTTAGACATAAACTGACTCTCCCTTTCCTCCTCTCACTGTACTCACCTAGTTGTACTCACCTAGTTGAGGATGCGGGGGTCGAGTCCGAGCTCCTGGCCCCGCCTCTTCACTGATCGCTACTAGGTCACTCTCCCTGAGCCGTGAGCTTTATCATACCTCTGCTTAAAGCTACGTATGGATCCTGCCTCCACTACATCGCTTCCCAAACTATTCCACTTACTGACTACTCTGTGGCTGAATAAATACTTCCTAACATCCCTGTGATTCATCTGTGTCTTCAACTTCCATCTGTGTCCCCTTGTTACTGTGTCCAATCTCTGGAACATCCTGTCTTTGTCCACCTTGCCAATTCCTCTCAGTATTTTGTATGTCGTTATCATGTCCCCCCTATCTCTCCTGTCCTCCAGTGTCGTCAGGTTGATTTCCCTTAACCTCTCCTCGTAGGACATACCTCTTAGCTCTGTGTCTCCCTTTGCATGCTCTGAGGTGTTTTAGTTCCTTCCATTGAAACGTTCTTACCTGGAGGCTACCTGGAGGGCATTCCAGGGATCAACGCCCCCGCGGCCCGGTCCACGGCCAGGCCTCCCGGTGGGTCAGGGCCTGATCAACGAGGCTGTTACTGCTGGCCGCACGCAATCCAATGTACAAACCACAGCCCGGCTGATCCGGCACCTTCTTTTGGTATCTGTCCAGCTCCCTCTTGAAGACAACCAAGGGTCTTCCCGTAATGCCCTTTATTGCTGGTGGGGGGCTGTTGAACAGTCTTGGGCCCCAGACACTTACTGCATTTTCTCTTAGTGTACCAGTGCACCCCTACTTTTCACTGGGGGTATGTTGCATCGCCTGCCAAGTCTTTTGCTTTCGTATGGAGTAATTGCTGTGTGCATATTAGGGACCAGTCCCTCCAGAATCTTCCAGGTGTAGATTATGATATATCTCTCTCGCCTGCACTCTAGTGAGTACAAGTCAAGTGCTTCCAGGCACTCCCAGTAGTTAAGGTGTTTGATGGAATTTATACATGCAGTAAAGGTTCTCTGTACATTCTCTAGTTCTGCAATTTCACCTGCCTTGAATGGGGATGTTAATGTACAGCAGTATTCCAACCTAGAGAGAATAAGTTATTTAAAAAGGATAATCATTGGCTTAGCATCTCTTGCCTTCAGTGTTCTAATTATCCATCCTATCAGTTTCCTCGCAGATGTGATAGTGGCATTGTTGTGGTCCTTGAAGGTGAGGTCTTCGGGCATTACCACACCCAGGTCCTTCACATTACTTTTCTGCTCTATTATGTAATTAGAGTTTGTAGTATACTCAGTCCTAGTTATTATTTCCTCCAGTTTTCCATAACAGAGTAGTTGGAATTTGTCTTCATTGAACATCATATTGTTCTCTGTTGCCAATTGGAAAACTTGGTTTATATCTTCTTGGAGCTTTGCCGTGTCCTCAATGGATGACACTCTCATGCAGATCCTAGCATCGTCTGCAAAAGACGATACAGTGCTGTGGTTTACATCTCTGTCTATGTCTGATATGAGAATAAGGAACAGGATAGGTGCGAGTACTGTGCCTTGTGGGACAGAGCTCTTCACTATGGCAGCATCTGATTTAACTCTGTTTACCACTACTCTTTGTGTGCGATTGGTTAGAAAGTTGATGATCCATCTGCCTACTTTGCCGGTTATCCCTTTAGCACGCATTTTGTGTGCTATTACACCATGGTCACACTTGTCAAAGGCTTTTACAAAGTCTGTGTATACTACATCCGCATTCTGTTTGTTTTCCAGTGCATCTAGGACCATATTATAGTGGTCAAGCAGTTGCGAAAGGCAGGAGCGACCTGCTCAGAAATCATGTTGCCCTGGGTTGTGCAATTTTTGGGAGTCCAGGTTGTTTGCTATCCTTCTTGTTAGAGCTCTTTCAAAGATTTTTATGATGTGGGACGTTAAAGCTATTGATCTATAGTTCTTAGCTACTGCTTTGCTGCCACCTTTGTGGAGTGGGGCTATATCTGTTGTTTTTAGTGACTGTGGAATTTTGCCTTTGTCAAAGCCTCTTCTCCACATCATAATTAGGGTTTGTTATCCTGCTTGTTAGAGCTCTTTCAAAGATTTTTATGATGTGGGACGTTAAAGCTATTGATCTATAGTTCTTAGCTACTGCTTTGCTGCCACCTTTGTGGAGTGGGGCTATATCTGTTGTTTTTAGTGACTGTGGAATTTTGCCTTTGTCAAAGCCTCTTCTCCACATCATAATTAGGGCCCGTGAGAGGGGATCCCTGCCCTTGCTGAAGGCCCTACTCTCAGTGAACTATCTTTCATGCTCAGCTGTTCCTTGCCACTGTAGTTTTCTGTTAGAGTCTCTGCATATTGCATGCCTTCATTGTCTTCAGACCTCTCATTTGATCTTAGTGTGCTTCTCGTCTTTTCCTGGACCCCACATGGGTCTGATAGAGCCTTTGCATATGGCATAGCTCCTTTTCTCCCCACAGTCCCCTTGTCTGTGACTGATATAGAAGTTCCTGATATCGTGTCTATACTGTCATTTGTCTTTCTAATCTGTTTCAGTTTTTTTAGTTCCTCTTCTAAGCACTGTATCTTATCTTCTGCTGATAAGACTTGTAGCCCCCACTTCCTGCTCACTTCACTTATCATCTCCTCCATTTTCTTGCCAAGCTTTTCTAGCTTTCTTCCCCACTCTTCCTCCCTTTCTTTGAGCTCTAACTTCCAATCTTCCCTCCCAGGTTCTTCCCTCCCAGATTCTTCCCTTCCAGGTTCTTCCCTTCCAGGTTCTTCCCTCCCAGGTTCTTCCCTCCCAGGTTCTTCCCTCCCAGGTTCTTCCCTCCCAGGTTCTTCCCTCCCAGGTTCTTCCCTCTCAGGTTCTTCCCTCGCAGGTTCTTTCCTCCCAGGTTCTTCCCTCCCAGGTTCTTCCCTCCCAGGTTCATACACCAGACCTCTGGTTCTCTGCCCTCTTGCGTAACCCATATTTTTTTTACCTCAGAAAGAAGCTTATGTACTTTATCAAAGAGAGAAGCTTATATATTCTTAGAGTGTGTTTGGGGGGGGGGGGGGTGAGAGAAAGATAGTGTGTGTGTGTGTGTGTGTGTGTGTGTACTTACCTATTTGTACTCATCTATTTGTGGTTGTTCGTGACACAGCTCCTGGCCCCGCCTCTTCACTGATCGCTACTACGTTCTCTCTCTCCCTGCTCCATGAACTTTATCATACCTCATCTTAAAATTATGTATGGTTCCTGCCTCCAGTACATCGCTTGCCAGACTATTCCACTTCCTGACAACTCTATGACTAATGAAATACTTTGTAACATCCTTTGACTCATCTGGGTCTCCAACTTCCATTATGACCCTTTGTTTCTGTGTCCCATCTCTGGAACATTCTGTCTCTGTCCACCTTGCCAATTCCTGGCAGTATTTTGTATGTCGTATTAAATGTCTCCACTAACCCTCGTGTCCTCCAATGTCGTCAGGCCGATTTCCCTTAACCTATCTTCGTAAGACATTCTCCATAGCTCTGGAACTAGCCTTGTTGCAAACCTTTGCACTATCTCTAATTTCTTTACGAGCTTCACCAGGTTTGGGTTCCAAACTGGTGCTGCATACTCCAGTATTGGCCTGACGTATAAGGTGTACAGAGTTTTGAACGATTCCTTACTGAGGTATCAGGTTTGCCAGGCTCTCATATGTGCGCTTCAGATGTGCTCAGTATTATACTCACCCCAACATCCTTTTCCTTGAGTGAGGTTTGCAGTCTTTGGCCACCTAGCCTATATTCTGTCTGCGGTCTTCTCTGCCCTTCCCCGATCTTCATGACTTTGCATTTGGAGGGGTTAAATTTGAGGAGCCATCTGCTCTACCAGGCCTGCATCCTGTCCAGATCCCTGTGTAGTTCTGCCTGGTCCTTGTCCGTTTGAATTCTTCTCATCGACTTAATATCATCTGGAAACAGGGACACTTCGGGGTCTATTCCTTCCTTCATGTCATTCACAAATACCAGAAACATCACCGTTCCTAAGACTGATCCCTGCGGCACCCCGCTCGTTACAGGCACCCACTCTGACACCTCGTCACATACCATGACTCGCTGCTGTCTTCCTGACAGGCATTCCCTGATACATTACAGTGCTTTCCGTTATCCCTGCCTGATCCTCCAGCTTTTGCACTAATCTCTTGTGTGGAACTGTGTCAAGCACCTTCTTACAGTCCAAGAAAATGCAGTCTACCCACCCTTCTATCTCTCTTGTCTTACTGCCATCACCCTGTTATATAACTCCAGTAGGTTTATGGTGCATGATTTCCCGTCCCTGAAGCCGTGCTGGCTGTCGTTGCTAAGCTCATTCCTTTCTAGATGCAACACCACATTTCTGATAATCTTCTTCATTACCTTGCATATTGTACATATTAGTGACAATGGCCTGTAGTTTAATGCTTCATGTCTGTCTCTTTTTAAAAATTTGGGACTACATTTGCTGTCTTCCATACTTCAGGTAGTAGTCCTGTTTTGATAGATGTGTTGAAGATTGTTGTTAGTGGTAAACATAACGCCTCTGCTCCCTCTCTCAGGACCCATGGAGAGATGTTATCCGGCCCCATTGCCTTTGAGGTATCTAGATTGCTTAGCAGCCTCTTCACTTCCTCCTCTGTTGTATATTTTGTGTCCAACACTTGATGGTGTGTGATAAATGGTTTAAACCCGACAAGTTGAAGATTGAAACACTTATGCAACATATGGGAATCTATGTAGCATAAGTGTCTCAATCTTCAACTTGATGGTGTACCCCACCTCTCCGCCTTTCTGGAGGGTCATCTGTCTCCTCTGTGAACACTTCTTTGAATCTCATGTTGAGCTCCTCACATACTTCGCAGTCATTTTTTGTGACCTCCCCTCCTTCCTTCCTCAGCCTGATTACCTGGTCCTTGACTGTTGTTTTCCTCCTGATGTGGCTGTACAACAGCTTTGGGTCAGATTTGGCTTTCGCTGCTATGTCATTCTCGTATTGTCTTTGGGCCTCCCTTCTTACCTGTGCATATTAATTTCTGGTTCAACGACTGCTGTCTTTTTTCTCTTGGGTCCTTTGCCTTCTATACTTCTTCCATTCCCTAGCATACTTGGTTGTGGCCTCCCTGCACCTTTGGGTGAACCATGGGCTCATCCTGGCTTTTTCGTTATTCCTGTCACCCTTGGATACAAACCTCTCCTCAACTTTCTTGCACATTGTTGTCACATATTCTATCATCTCATATACTGACTTCCCTGCCAGGTCTCTGTCCCACTGAACCTCGTGCAGGGAATTTTTCATGCCTGCATAGTCCCCTTTCTCGTAGTTTGGCTTCATTCGTCCGGCCCTTCCTGCTACCCCCTCCACTTACAACTCTACTATGTATTTGAAACTCAGAATCACATGATCACTGGCCCCAAGGTGTCTCTCACATGTGATGTCCTCAATATCTGCGCTATTCAAGGTGAATACTAGGTCCAGTCTCGCTGGTTCATCCTCTCCTCTCTCTCTGGCAGTGACCCTTACGTGTTGGTACATGAGACTTGCCAGTACCACCTCCATCATCTTATCCCTTCACGTTCTTGGCTCCCATGTGGCTTCAAGTTCTCCCAATCGATTTCCTTGTGGTGTAAATCACTAATGATTAGTAGCTTTGCCCTGCTCACATGAGCCCTTCTGGCCTCTTCAGCCAGTGTGTCAACCATCGCTCTATTACTGTCATTATACTCTTGCCTTGGCCTCCTGCTATTCTGTGGTGGGTTATACATCACTGCAATTATTACCTTGGGATCACCAGACTGAAGCGTTCTTATTATGTAATCTCTTGCTTCTCATCTATCTCCTCTCTCCAGCTCATCAAAATCAGATCAGTTTTTGATCAGCAGTGCTACTCCTGCACCCCCTCTGTTCCCTTTGTCTTTCCTCAGGATCTGATATCCCGTTGAAAAGATTGGCATATGTTATTATCCCTGTAAGCTTGGCTTCTGTGTGGACTATGATGTCAAGTTATGCCTCTTTGACTCTTTCGTGCCACTCCCACTTATTCGTTATTTCTTCAATGTTGGTGTACCATCTCCAGCACTGTGTTTTGGAGGTCTGTAAGGGTGCTGGACCTGGCAGTGTCCTCAGGATTCTACAGCGTAGTGTGGGGTGGTCTGTCCTGGGATAGCGTGTTTGGTTGTGGGGTTCTGGGAATGGTTCTGTGTGTGCTTGCTCTTGTTGCTCTGCACTGCTACGGTTGTCCTCTGCTGATTCGGTCCTTGTCTCTCTTCCTAGCTCCGTTCGCTTTTCTGTCCTCTCCCTCAGCTGCTGTCATTCTGTTTTTGTTCTGTCTCGGTCTTGGAACACCCTCTTGCATGCTGACGATTTCTTCAACAGTGGCTTCTCTTAAAGAATCCTGTTTCACACTGTTTTTGCTATGAAAATCGGCTTGATTGGCCATTTTCTTCCCTTCAAGTAACGCCCCACTCCATTCTCTGATATTTACAATTTCAGACAAGTCCTCTTCACCTATTTTTTAGAAGATGTTCTCAATCTCTTGTTTTTCTGCCTACAGTCTTTCATTGTGTGTCCTTAACTCGCTCTCTTGAAACCTGTGAATAAACAATGGCTTCTCCCTCTCCTCTTCCCATTGCCTTTCCCTCTGTGTCTTTGGTTCCAGTTAGTACATGGCCAACTTCTGTGTTTGTGTGTGTGTGTGTGTGTGTGTGTGTGTGTGTGTGTGTGTGTGTGTGTGTGTGTGTGTGTGTGTTTGTGTGCGTGTGGTGTGTCTATGTACTCACCTAGTTGTACTCACCTAGTTGAGGTTGCAGGGGTCGAGTCCCAGCTCCTGGCCCCGCCTCTACACTGGTCGCTTCGAGGTCACTCTCCCTCAACTGTGAGCTTTATCATACCTCTGCTTAAAGCTATGTATGGATCCTGCCTCCACTACATCGCTTCCCAAACTATTCCACTTCCTGACTACTCTGTGGCTGAAGAAATACATCCTAACATCCCTGTGATTCATCTGTGTCTTCAATTTCCAACTGTGTCCCCTTTTTGCTGTGTCTCATCTCTGGAACATCATGTCTTTGTTCACCTTGCCAATTCCTCTCAGTATTTTGTATGTCGTTATCATGTCCCCCCTATCTCTCCTGTCTTCCAGCGTAGTCAGGTAGATTTCCCCTAACCTCTCCTCGTAGGACATACCCCTTAGCTCTGGGGCTAGTCTTGTTGCAAACCTTTGTGTGTGTGTGTGTGTGTGTGTGTGTGTTTACAGGCCAGGCATTCTGTGAAAAGATCTCGGAGAAGATTGTAAGGTAAAAGCTATATCATCACTTGCAGTTTTTATGAAAACCAGCACAGATTCAGAGATGGAAAATCTCGTCTTACGAATCTGCTGGAGTTTTATGACAGTCACGATAATAAAAGAAGACAGACAGAGCTGGGCGGATTGCATATTCTTGGACTGCAGGAAGGCACTGGATACAGTACCACTCCAGAAATTACTCCTGAAACTAGAGGAACCTGCAGGAATAAAAGGCTGAATGACTCCAGTAGATCAGGGAGAATCTAAATGACATTGGAAAGCGATTAACAGTGAGATTCCGCAAGGGTCAGTATTAGGACTATTGCTCTTATTGATGACCTTCAAGAGGAAATTGAATGTTTCACTGTTTGTTGATGACATGAGATGAGACCAGTGAGAAGTAGGAAAACATAAGAGGACAATGATAAACTTTATTAGAACCTCAATAGAGCGCTCAGTACGTGTGGTCACACTAGTGGCTTCTACAGAGCAACTCAAAAAAATATGTAGGAGGTCAGACTTAACACAGAGGACAGTGTGGGAGGAGATAAGCTACAAATATTATATTAGAAAATTAAAAGGCCCCGGGGATAAAAATAATATTAAACATATCACCAGAATTACACATGAACGAAGTAACTGCAGCGACATATGCAAGATTAGCACGCCTCGGAATAACACTCACGAACTTGAAGAAGAAGAATCATCCTGAAATTTGTATGCAACGTATGTTAAACTAATTATTGAGTATATTGAGTAAATTTGATGTGAGAGATCTGGGAGTGATAATGTTGGAAGATCTTACGTTAAAGGAGCACAACAATGTTACAAGCTCATCTGCAATAAATAAAATAAAAGGTTGGATAATTAGAACCTTCAAAACAAGAGATCTCGAGCAAGTGATGACTCTGTTTAGGTCAGTCGTTCTCTCTAAACTGGAGTATCATTGTGTACTAACGGTCTTCTTCAAGGCAGGCAGGCTGATCTGGAAAATGTACAGAGAACCTTCACGTATGAACTCAATCACCTAAATTACCGAGAGTATATGAAATCCCTAAAACTGAACTTCTTGGAATGTAGGCGAGAAAGATGCATCATAATCTACACCTGGAAGATACTGGAGGAATTGGTCTCAAAACTGAAAACGAAAATTATTGATTATGAACACTAGAGGCCTGGTAGACGGTGCAGATTACCTCAAATGAAGAACCGAGAAGAGATGAATACACTGAGAGAAAACTCAACAAGCTTTATGGGACCACGAGGTCTTCAGCGCCTTCCCTTCATGCATGAAGAATATTACCAACACACCGCTGGCTGTCTTCAAGAAGGAACTAGACAGATTCCTTGAAACAGAGCCTGATAAGCCGGAATGTGGTGCAGACTTTGGACTGCGGGAGGAGGGTACCAACAGCTTGATTGATCAGGCCAACAAAAAGGATGCCTGGGCTGGAACCGAGCCGCGACGAGGTGACCTCCGGAAATAACTCCAAATAAACTCCAGGATTACGCGGCGCTAGCAAGGAGCCCACACCTGGACAAGCACATGATGAAACTGGGAAGTGTCTTTAGGATTACAGACAGATTTGTTTCAGGATTAAGAGGAATGTACTGTGAGGAGAGATTAAGAGACTTAAAACTGTCAACTCTGGCAGAGACAAGAACAACGGGAGACATGATTATCATACACAAAATCATAATAGGAAGTATTAGGGCAAATAGGGAAAAAATATTTGAATTAAAAGGACCAGGATCAAGCTGGCATAGATGGAAGGTGAAGACATTGCTAGAAGGATGTTAGGAAGTGTTTCTTTACTCTACGAGTGGCTCAAAAGTGGACAGATTTGGCTAAAGCGGTGATTGAAGGCAAACTTAATGCACAGCTTCAAGAATACACACACGCACAAACACACACACACACACACACACACACACGCCTCAGCGGTGGTAGCAGTGTACTCTGGCAGCAAGGAAGGTGATGAACGACTCCCTGGTGCCTGATGGAAGGACTTCCATCTGCCGGATGCTGCCGGCTATTGTATGTTGATGAGTCTGTGTGTCTGATGATGGCTTTTCTCTCTCTCACTCTCTCTCTCTCCCTCTCTCTCCCTCTCTCTCTCCCTCTCTCTCTCCCTCTCTCCATCTCTCTCTCTCCCTCTCTCTCTCTCATGTCTCAGAAACTTTAATCAATATCTAAATACCAGAGAATTTCAACTCAAAGATTAAGCAAAACTCTTCCTGATTTTTCTCTCCGGCTGGATGATGTCACCTTGGAACAAGCGAAAAAATTAAAGTTGATGTTTTTCTTTTCCTTGAACAGCTGACCGGAAAGTCAAGGAACTCCATGTATGGAATTCTTTAACAATTTCCCGAGGGAACTTTCACACTATATTGGGTAAAGATTTTTTTTTTATCTTCAGAGTGTGAAATTTTGGTACTTTTTTTTTTATTGAAATTCGGTTTATTTTTTTTAGAAAATTTGCTTGTATAAAAAAAGGCATATCTTTATATATATATATATATATATATATATATATATATATATATATATATATATATATATATATATATATATATATATATATATATATATATATATATATATATATATATACATATATATATATATATATATATATATATATATATATATATATATATATATATATATATATATATATATATATGTATATATATATATATATACATATATATATATATATATATATATATACATATACATATATATATATATATATATATATATAAATTTATATATTGCGTGGTCATGTGGTTCTCGCTTACCATGAGGCAGGCCAGTACAACATGGGTTCGAACCCTTGGGTAGCGCAGTGTTGTTATTGATCAGTACCACTCGTCCGTAGTTACAATAATATATGTATGTATATATATATATATATATATATATATATATATATATATATATATATATATATATATATATATATATATATATATACATATATATATATATATATATATATATATATATATATATATATATATATATATATATATATATATATATATACATATATATACATATATATACAAGATTTTATTATTACCTATGTTAATGATCTTGGAGTATTATATAGGATTTAAACCTCTTTCATCAGATATGAGCAATAGCCATTAGGGATTTCGAGAGCTCATCTCGAAAAATTTCTAAAGGAAAAAATAATGAATTTAAGGATGAGAACGAGACATGAGAAACACGGCAGTAATTCCTCACTCCTTGAGTTGTACTCACAACTCCGCTAAAAAGTCGACGGAAAAGTTTGCGAACTTGTAGCGCTGTCACTGTATGTAGCACGGGGGTGTTGATGTAGGTAGCACAGGGGTGTTGATGTAGGTAGCACAGGGGTGTTGATGTAGGTAGCACAGGGGTGTTGATGTAGGTAGCACAGGGATGTTGATGTACGTAGCACAGGGGTGTTGATGTACGTAGCACAGGGGTGTTGATGTAGGTAGCACGGGGGTGTTGATGTAGGTAGCACAGGGGTGTTGATGTAGGTAGCACGGGGGTGTTGATGTAGGTAGCACAGGGGTGTTGATGTACGTAGCACAGGGGTGTTGATGTAGGTAGCACAGGGGTGTTGATGTAGGTAGCACAGGGGTGTTGATGTAGGTAGCACAGGGGTGTTGATGTAGGTAGCACAGGGGTGTTGATGTAAGTAGCACAGGGGTGTTGATGTAGGTAGAACAGGGGTGTTGATGTAAGTAGCACAGGGGTGTTGATGCAGGTAACACAGGGGTGTTGATGTAGGTAGCACAGGGGTGTTGATGTAGGTAGCACAGGGGTGTTGATGTAGGTAGCACAGGGGTGTTGATGTAAGTAGCGCAGGGGTGTTGATGTAGGTAGCACAGGAGTGTTGATGTAGGTAGCACAGGGGTGTTGATTTAAGTAGCACAGGGGTATTGATGTAGGTAGCACAGGGGTGTTGATGTAAGTAGCACAGGGGTGTTGATGTTGGTAGCATAGGGGTGTTGATGTAAGTAGCACAGGGATGTTGATGTAAGTAGCACAGGGGTGTTGATGTAAGTAGCACAGTGGTGTTGATGTAGGTAGCAAAGGGGTGTTGATACAGGTAGCACGGGGGTGTTGATGTAGGTAGCACGGGGGTGTTGATGTAAGTAGCACAGGGGTGTTGATGTAAGTAGCACAGGGGTGTTGATGTAGGTAGCACAGGGGTGTTGATGTAGGTAGCACAGGGGTGTTGATGTAAGTAGCACAGGTGTGTTGATGTAGGTAGCATAGGGATGTTGATGTAAGTAGCACAGGGATGTTGATGTAAGTAGCACAGGGATGTTGATGTAGGCAGCACAGGTGTGTTGATGTTGGTACCAAAGGGGTGTTGATACAGGTAGCACAGGGGTGTTGATGTAGGTAGCATAGGGGTGTTGATGTAGGTAACACAGGGTGCTGATGTAGGTAGCACAGGGGTATTGATACAGGTAGATCAGTGGTGTCAATGCAGGTAGCACATGGGTATTGTTGCATGTAGCACAGGGATGTTGATGGAGGTAGCACAAGGGTAGTGATGCAGATAGCACAGATGAATTGATGTAGGTATCAAAGGGGTGTTGATGCACTTAACACAGTGGTGACGATGCAGGTAGCACGGGGGTATTAATGCAAGTATCAAAGGGGTGTTGATGCAGGTAGTACATGGGAGTTGATGCAGGTAGCACAGGGGTATTAATACAGGTAGAACAGTGGTGTCATAGCACGTAGCACAGGGGTATTGATGTAGGTATCAAAGGGGTGTTGAGGCAGGTAGCACAAGGATATTGATGCGAGTAGCGCAAGGGTGTTAATGCAAGTAACACAGGGTTGTTGATGTTAGATGTACGTGGGTGTTGATGCAGGGAGTGCATGGATGTTGATGCAGGTAGTGCATGGGTGTTGATGCAGGTAGTACATGGGTGTTGATGTAGGTAGTACATGGGTATTGATGCAGGTAGCGCTGGTGCTCTCTTTCTCATCAGGTACAATGAAACTCAAAGTTTGGATCAGCGTTAGGACAAAAAAGTTGCATCAGTAGCTGAGAGTGAGGGAGAGCGATGCACAGAGAGGGAAAGTGAGAGATGGAGAGAAAGAGTGAGGGAGAGTGATGCAAAGTGACGTAGAGTGAGGGAGAGTGACGAAGTAAGGGAGAATGACGCAGAGTGAGAGAGAGTGACGCTGTTGGTGAGTTTCAACCACGGCAACGCTAGCGTTTAATTAGGGAGTGTCAGCGGTAATGCGCGGCTCAGCGCAGCATCAAAGGATTGGTAGGGAGGCAGGGAGATGAGAGGTAGGGAGGTGGACTGGTTGCAGGGAGGCAGGGAGATGAGAGGTAGGGAGGTGGACTGGTTGCAGGGAGGCAGGGAGACGAGAGGTAGGGAGGTGGACTGGTTGTTGCGAGGCCAGTCCATATGTATGTATGTATATATATATATATATAAATATATATATATATAAATATATATATATAAATATATATATATAAATATATATATATATATATATATATATATATATATATATTTGCGGCGAAGCGCAAGCAGACCAATACGGTCTACATGGTCTTAACTGTTCCAAAACCAAGGGCCGGCATGCAAGACACAGTGATGTCAAAGACATCATTAAGAGAACCCTTGCTACAGCTGGATGCACAGTCGAGAGGGAGCCCCGATCACTAGCAGCCAACAATACCCACAACCCAACAAACTGCCCTGACGGGATCACCATCTATCCTTGGAAGAATGGCAAGCTCTTAGCATGGGACTATACCTATGTGTCCACACTGGCTGACACCTATATCCATCATAGTGTGGGGCGACAGGGAGGAGCTGCTGACCACAGGGAGGAGTACAATATCAGCAAGTACTGGGACATAAGCCAACAGTATCAATTTGTCCCAGTGGGATCGGAGACTTCGGGATCATGGGGAAAAAATGCCACATGTTTCCTTAAAGAATTGGGTTCCAGACTCATCGACACCACCAGGGAACCCAAGGGCAACCACGTTTATGTCCAGCTCCTCAGTGTGGCCATCCAGAGGGGAAATGCTTGCTGCATACTTGGCTCATGTCCGGCTTCAGAGGAGCTGGAGAAAATTCATAATCTTTAATATATTGTACCATTGTATTCATGACTGTGTTTTCTGTGAATGTATTCTGTCTATTAATAAATGTTCCCATAGAATATAAAATATAAGGGGGTGGTAGGAGAAGAAAATATTCAAACAGCTCCGAGGAGAACCTTGAGTTTTCCCTGAGGTACGTTTATTGTCTTCTCTGAGGATGAGAGTCCCCAGTCCAGTTATAGAGGTGGTACCTCCCTATACACACACACACACACAAACACACATATATATATGTATATATATATATATATATATATATATATATATATATATATATATATATATATATATATATATATATATATATATATATATATATTTATATATATATATATATACATATATATATATATATATATATATATATATATATATATATATATATATATATATATATATATATATATATATATATATATATATATATATATATATATATATATATATATACACAAATGAGTCTATGAAGGATGAGGTGTTTACATTGAGGCATATATGTGAACAGTATTTAGATAAAGGTAGAGAAGTTTTTACTGCGTTTATGGATTTAGAAAAGGCATATGATAGAGTAGATATGGGAGCAAGGTGACAGATGTTGCAAATATATGGAATAGGTGGTAAGTTACTAAATGCTATAAAGAGTTTTTATGAGGATAGTGAGGCTCAGGTTAGGGTATGTAGAAGAGAGGGAGACTACTTCTCAGTAAAAGTAGGTCTTAGACAGGGATGTGTAATGTCACCATGGTTGTTTAATATATTTATAGATGAGGTTGTAAAAGAAGTAAATGCTAGGGTGTTCGAGAGAGGGGTGGGATTAAATTATGGGGAATCAAATACAAAATGGGAATTGACACAGTTGCTTTTTGCTGATGATACGTTGCTCATGGGAGATTCTAAAGAAAAATTGCAAAGATTAGTGGAAGAGTTTGGGAGTGTGTGTAAAGGTAGAGAGTTGAAAGTGAACATAGAAAGAGTAAGGTGATGAGGGTATCAAATAATTTAGATAAAGAAAAATTGGATATCAAATTGGGGAGGAAGATATGGAAGAAGTGAATGTTTTCAGATACTTGGGAGTTGACGTGTCAGCGGATGGATTTATGAAGGATGAGGTTAATCATAGAATTGATGAGGGAAAAAAGGTGAGTGGTGTATTGAGGTATATGTGGAGTCAAAAAACGTTATCTTTGGAGGCAAAGAACGGAATGTATGAAAGAATAGTAGTACCAACACTCTTATGTGGGTGTAAAGCTTGGGTTGTGAATGCAGCAGCGAGGAGGCGGTTGGAGGCAGTGGAGATGTCCTGTCTAAGGGCAATGTGTGGTGTAAATATTATGCAGAAAATTCGGAGTGTGGAAATTAGGAGAAGGTGTGGAGTTAATAAAAGTATTAGTCAGAGGGCTGAAGAGGGGTTGTTGAGGTGGTTTGGTCATTTAGAGAGAATGGATCAAAGTAGAATGACATGGAGAGTGTATAAATCTGTAGGGAAAGGAAGGCGGGGTAGGGGTCGTCTTCGAAAAGGTTGGAGGGAGAGGGTAAAGGTTTTATGAGCGAGGGGCTTGGACTTCCAGCAAGCGTGCGTGAGCGTGTTAGATAGGAGTGAATGGAGACGAATGG